>NC_061504.1:18306935-18314435 GCF_022539355.2 Hippoglossus stenolepis | reverse complement strand
TTCAAACACAGATTGTTTCATTACAGCTATAATCACTTTCTCTTCTCATCCGTAGTGGTGTTCCACAGGGCTCTGTTCTTGGTCCTTTACTATTTACAATTAAACTAAAACAGCATCATTTTCATTGATTAATTTAAATCTATCAATACTTGTTTTATAAATCATTATTAAATGTAGGGGCTCAGATGTAAATATCGTCACCACAGAGATTTTACAGCTTAAGTGTCTCAGTGGAACAAAGAGCGTTTCCAAGGTTAGGATGTGACATCATCAGTGGTTGAGGAGTTTACCTGGTGACACATTAAAGAACCAATCAGGGGCCGGTTACCTTGATGTCGTCGCACTGGAACAGGTGCAGGTCTGCTTTGGTTTGACCCGACTCTTTACACACCAGAGCCAAGATGGAGTCGAAGCTGCAGTTGTTCATCACAGCCTGACAGTGCTGGATCGTCCCGATGGGGAAGTTCTCCAGCTCGTTCTGAAACAGGAACAACAACAGGTGAGGCGTCGCCAGGCGTCGTCAGGTCAAACCTCAGGTGACACTGACCTTGGTGTCCTGGTCGACGAGGCTGACACTCTTCTCCTCCACCTGCAGCAGCATCTCCTGAGTCCACACCTTCCCTTTAGCGTCCAGCAGGCGGAGACGCCTGATCCCGTCGTCCACAGTGATCAACCCGTCTTTACGGTCCAACACGAACGTGGTTAGGTGCTGAACAGAGGTGAACACGGTGAACACACAGACACCGAGGTGCACGTGTTTCTATCTTTATAACAACAATTTATTCAAAGTGAATCCAACTTTAAGATAATCAATAGATCGATGAATCATGTGGATATTGATGATTCTCTTTTGATTAAATTAGTCCGAATATAAAGATTCATTTTTCTGATTTAAACAAGAGCACATGAACACACCTCCACTTAGAGTATGAGGACAACTTTTGTATCTATAAATGATTTTATTATACAAGAATGATCTCATCTTGATGTTATACACATGACTTTATATGATATGAAGGTCTGACCTCCACGTGGTACTGGGACGTGTCCGTCAGGCTGTTGATGCTGGTTTTGGTGAAATGTTTCCTTTGTTCTGATTCAGAAACAAACAGAGAATCAAGTCCCAACAGGAGCGAGTTCACAAACTGTTAGAATAAAAATCTCACGTCAGAGTCGTGTGTTTAAACTGAATCATTGTTTACTTTATTGATTTTATTCTGAAGAAACATGAACATGTCACAGGATTCAGAAGAAAAACACAACAACACACAGATGAAGTGAAGGAAGAAAAAACTGACTTGATTTAAAGATAAATTTAGTCTGAAAACTTCAATTCAACATTACATCAAATTATTATTTTAAAGTCCAGCTGGAAACAAATAAACTGTTTTAAATATTTTAAAATGTCAGACTTTAGTTTTATTACTGTAAGAAGACTAATGATCACTTTATTAAACAAATTAAGATCCAAATAATATTTTTATAGTTGAACCATTTGAACTGGTTTGTTTTACTGTGTGAACCACGTGTTCACTTCACTGACATCAGGACGTTGGACTCATCGTCCAAAAGGAGAAAAGAAACTTTCTATTCACTCATCGTTTGACCTCCGTGATCGACACTGGTGGAAAAACTCTGTTTTAATTCAAACATGTTTTCATCACGTTACCAGGAACAGAAATAAATCAAATATTGACTCAGTTACACGGAGGTCGGGAACGACGTGAGCTTTTATTTTGGTAGATCTGCACTTTGTGATCCTCTGATCTTCAAAGCGCAAAGACACACACACACACACACACACACACACACACACACACACACACACACACACACACACACACACACACACACACACACACACACACACACACACACACACACACACACACACACACACACACACACACACACACACACACACACACACAGCTCACTTTGACTTTTCTTTTTATGTTTGGACGATGAACGGAGGAAATAGATTTCATCGGCTCCTGTTCATGAGGATAAAGGAGACAGAGGTTTTCCTCCGAGTCAGAACATCAACGACATGAGGAGCTACAACGAGTCACAAACCATCGACACGTGTTTGTTATTGTTCATCTGATTTCTGATCATTTTATATATTGATCTTTTTCCACATTAAACAGTTTTTAACTTCAGTGTGTGAACGTGATGTTAGAATCTACGTTTCAACAGAAACATGTTTAAACACAGTGGTTTCACCACGTGTGGTTATGATATAGTTCCGGCTGATTGAGGAGACGTTCATGTGGTTTGATTCATTTCACGATGTTTCAAAGAGGAGAATGAAAACTCACCGTACAGAGCTTTGGCACCAGACTTGGCTTTATTTCTGAGAGGCTCCGGAGAGTCGAGGCCACTTCAGTGGAGAGAAACACACAAACTGTTAGAACACAACTCATCTACTGATCCTTGAGTTATTATTAATTAATCTGCAGAGGTGGTTTTTTCAGTTGGATTTAAAGAGACTTCAAACATATTTTAAATAGAAAATATGTTTCTAATTGTAACTAATTCCAGAGAGAAACTGAAAGACATGAACTCTGGAAAATATTGTCTGTTAGCATTCACAACGTGTCGGGAACATTTGGACCAGAGGTGGCGCTCAAGTTCCACTCGTCTACGTTCACATGTACGACACCTGAAGATGTCTGAAGATATTTAGAGACATCTGGTGGTGAAGTTACATATTACAACAACTGAGCCCTGAGGACAACGAGGACTCAAACTATGTCACATGAACTGTGTAGACATGTTGTGTAGTGAGTGTTTGTGAAGCAGCAGCAGCAGGTTGTCGGGTCCGACTCGTTCAAACAGGAGCATGTGGGAACATCCAGGCGAGGGGCGGAGCCTGTAGAGCAGCAGGAGGCCAAAAGATCTGGAACCTCCTCGTGTTTCCAAGTTGACGTCTTCGTCTTCTCCGTGTACGGCTCCTCTTCTTCATCCTGAGATCTTTGTGTTCTTCCAGTTTCACGTCCGTCACGTGTTAGAAACCTCATCAACAGGTCCACTCGCTCTCTGGGAAGCTTCAGGACATTGTCCTGCTGTGTCCTCACATGGACTCACTCTGACACTTTACAGATGTTTTACTAGGAGACTGCAGGAGAAGATCCAGAAAATGTCCAGAGACACTGACATTTGTTCTCACACACAGAACCTGGAGAACTTGTGAGGAACGTGAGGAACATGTGAAGAACACGTGAGGAACACGTCAGGGCTTCAGTTCATGTCTAAAAACATATTAACTGATCAAATTGATTTTAGTTTCAGACACTGCTTCATTTTTACGACACTGGAATCAGACAGTTTGGAACTTCACACATTTTGTCCGTCCTTTATTTTACTTAACTCGTGTTTTCTCTCTTCTTCTTTAAACGCCACCCTCCTCCTCTCCTCTGGCTTCCTGTGCTGACCTCAGACCAGCGTCACTCGTCTCTGATGAGCTGACGTGTGAGTGACAGCAGGTGACGAGCGAGAGGACGACTGTTCCACTGATAACTGTTGTCATGGTGACTGTTTAACGCTGCAGAGGAAACTCCTCAGATCACATGACGGCGAGGACCTGATGATGTCATGTGACATGCCCCCCCGTCACACACTCACAGGTGGAACAAAGTGCAGGAGCTTTTAAAACTGGACGATTTATTCTTTTTAATCATTTAATTTGATTTAAATCTCAGACAGAGAATCGATGTTTGTTGATGTCGCTCACGATTGAGTTTTTATCGTTTGATTGTTTTAATATGGAATCAGGACATCCTGCCCCCCCCCACAGTGTGGGGCATTGATCCGGTCGTGGACCAGAGTCCAGTGACCTGTTTGTCTGTCGCCTCGTTAACTTTGTGAATCAGTTGATTGAATAAGTGGATCAATCAGAGCGAGGGGGCGGAGCTGAGGTTTCAGCGGGTCACTTTGTTTCCTGACGACAAACGAACACGACGTCGTGTTTCTGATGAAACGTCACGAGTCCGAGTCCGAGAGAGGAACTTGATTTCATCTCCTCTGAGATGCATCGTCACAGACGTCAGTGTTGCTGCTCGTCATCATCAAGCGTCGGAAGTTTATATTTAAGATTCTTCATTTATAGACTTTAATTTTCTTTAAGGTGTCGTCATGGCACAATTATCCCTTAAATCGTTCCTTAAAATACCTCAACAAAGAGAAAAAATTATATTTCTATAGAAAAAATAGAACTTGAATATTTCTTAAGATTTGAGCAGGTTCATGATTTTAAAGAGATTTTAAGAGATTCAGCTGAATGGATCATTAACAGACTGGAATATAACAGGTGACTGTATAAATTCATTTCTGCAACAATCCCAGGGAATGACGCATTACAGGTAAACCTTAAACTGTGACTTCAGTTTTCATTTATCATCTGCACAGATCCAGTATTTTCAATGTGTTGAAACCTTCCCTGACGTTAAATAATTTACAAAACAACTTAAATCCCTTTTCCCTTAATGTGAAAATGTGCGTATGACTTATTTATTTCAAACCACACAGATAATCTATTCACAACAGTAACTGCTGAATTAAAGCAGGCTCGTACGTCTCCTCAGGTTCAGAAGCAGCGGAGATGAACCGGACTCAGATACTCACTTCATGTTGGAGTCGTACGAGCCGAAGATTCCGGAGGCGAGAGCTGGAGCTTCGTATCCGTTCATCCTGCTTCACCGGGACGTCAGCTGGAAGACAACACATCAGACCTTCAGACACTCACTCCTCTGCTCTCATAGGGACTCGCTAGATTTTACACACAGATTAAATCCATTAAGTTTCTTCAAATTTTCTGCAAAAAAGATTTTAAAAAGTCAATAGATTTTATTTATTACATTGATTCGTTATGATCAATGATTGAATTCAGGAGGAAGCAGCTGATCACAGTTTGGAGACAGTGAAGAACATGAGGAAACTTCAAGAAACCAACCATCAGAGTTTCATCTTCTGCTCGTTAGAGAATCATCCAAACGTCTCGTCAGACTGAAATTAAAAAGAGCTGCAAACGAATGAGTCAAAGAATCCTGAAGTCAGAGCAGAAAACCACTCGGCTCCTGAATCCACACTGAAGACACGTGTGATTACTTTTCCCACGACTCCATTTTGGACTCTGCATCCATGACAACAGCACCCAGCCTGTGAGGCGAAGTTCAGGGAGAAAAGATCCGACGGAGAAACCTTCAAACTTCTGCTTCAGAAACAGATTGAACGTCTCAGCTGTAAAAACAGATGGACTCTGGTTTCAGTGTCTGTGTCCAGGACCACGTCTCTAAAAATAAAACCTTACGATGTTTGTTGTGTTCAAAGATAAAAGAGGAAACTCTTAAATCTATTGACTCTTCCGCTGACCTTTCACAATAAAAGAGGGTGTGAGCGTCCTGCAGCGATCACAGTTATCAGTCGTCCAGCAGCTGCTCAACGCAACGCAACACACAACACACACACACAAGGTGAAAGGTAGAGATTTATAGATGTTCCTGTTTCCTGTCCCTGATCGTTTATATATAAACTAACATCCTGTGTGTGTGTGTGTAATATATATATATATATATATATGTAAAGTCTGTACTGAAGAGCTGACTGTGCGTTTCTGTGACGACCACATACAGTACACACTGTGTGGTGTTTCCATGGCAACACAGGCTCCACCGTCTGCAGCAAGTACACGACTGCAGAGTCGCTCAGTGTGTGTGTGTGTTTATCTTATTGTGTGTTCACGCGTGTTATTGTGTGTTCCTGTGTGTTTGTGCTGCAGTTTAATATGTAACTGAGAAAACAGAGGTGGAGTCATGTGACAGTGAACACAACAGAGGACGACGTTCAGAACAAACTCTGGTTCATTAACGTCCTTTATAACAAAACCTCATCTGTTAATCATTCAGATTATCAAACAACAGAAACAGTAGAAACCAGTAGACAATTAATCCACAGTTTTATCTGAGGAAAAGTTCAAAACCACAACATATTCCATTTATTATAAATAGAATGAAAAACAGAAAATCACATTTCTCCTTTACAAACGGTTTGACTGTAACCCCAACCTAAACTAACCTAAACTAACCTAAACTAACCTAAACCTTATTCTGATGTAAAAGTCTTAACCCTCAAACAGCCTTTGAAAGAGTGGGGACCGCTCAAAATGTCCTCACTTTGTAGGATAAGAGTAAAAGTCCACACACACCCTGTGATTGCATGTTGCTGACAGAGACACGCCCACCTGACCAGGTGAACCTGTACATAACGAGGAGGAGGTGACAAACGTTCACTTTACAAAATGATGATCAATAAATAAAAATCTCTTTCAGATCCAACAGCGGAGGTGTTTCCTGGTCAGAACATCCGACTGACCTCTGTGTGTTTTATGTTTAATCAAACAGGAACGTCCGACTGTTAAATTCTAACTGAAGTTCAAACACAGCGTAAATCAGTCACCAGCAGAGAGGAAGTGTGCGTTCACCCTCTGACGACTCAGAGCTGTGAACTTCCTCCTCACGAGCGTCAGTGTCACTTCTGTCCGTCACACGACCGCCATCGATTTAAGACGAGACTCTGAAACCAACAGGACGATCCATCGCCTTCCTCCGTACAGATTTAACATTCTCACACACACACACACACACACACACACACACACACACACACACACACACACACACACACACACACACACACACACACACACACACACACACACACACACACACACACACACACACACACACACACACGTTACACACACACACACACACACTAACCCTAACCCTTTAATAAACCTCAGAGGTTCTGAATAAAATCTGTTGTATTTAAACCTTAGATTGAGTTTAACTGAAACAGGTCCAATGATTCCTGTTGATGTTGGGAACATTTGCTCTGGTTTCCAGACGATCCTGTGGAACTCGAGCTCGGTGCTGATGAGAGCGAGTGGATTGATTAACTGTCGTGTGATTCGCCAGCAGATCGAGGCCACGAGGCTCCAATGGGAGCAGCTTCTCATTTATCCCACTGTAACCTACATACTGCACTGGGTTCACTGTCCCCTTGCTTCCAGTCTTCATGCTAAGCTAGGCTACTGTTTCCCCTTGCTTCCAGTCTTCATGCTAAGCTAGGCTACTGTTTCCCCTTGCTTCCAGTCTTTATGCTAAGCTAGGCTACTGTTTCCCCTTGCTTCCAGTCTTTATGCTAAGCTAGGCTACTGTTTCCCCTTGCTTCCAGTCTTTATGCTAAGCTAGGCTACTGTTTCCCCTTGCTTCCAGTCTTCATGCTAAGCTAGGCTACTGTTTCCCCTTGCTTCCAGTCTTCATGCTAAGCTAGGCTACTGTTTCCCCTTGCTTCCAGTCTTTATGCTAAGCTACAGTCACGGCACTGGGTTCACTGAGTGTGTTTACAGTGCACCAGGTCAGTGTCAGCTGCTGAGTTTGATGAATTCAGATTAGAAACAGATTCGTCACCTCTGGCTGTTTAATCCATCGACTCTGT
>NC_061504.1:18284435-18301935 GCF_022539355.2 Hippoglossus stenolepis | reverse complement strand
TCACTGTGCAAATATGTGTTATAGTGTGTTATATGTTAACATGTTTTGTGTTACATGTTGTGTTTGACATGTTGTGTGTTACATGTTGTGTCAAATGAGTGATAAGTGTTTTATATTTCTGGATGAGATGTTTAAATATCAAGTTCATCGAGTTCATCTGATGTTTTTTATTTTTTCTATCATAGTTTTTCTTTGAAAAAACGTTATTGACATTTCTTTCATTTTTAACAATTTAAGTAAAAAGATTATATTTAAAAATTTGATTCGAGGGTCTGAGGACAAAGGTGTTAATGAGTTTGTGTTGACACTGTATCCAACAGGGGGCGCTGTGGATAAACAGGTTTACACTTCTTGATTGGTCGGCCTGAGAAGCAGAAGAAGAATAAAACAGATGATTCTGAGACAAAAACTCTTTTACTGTTTTATACAAGAATTAAAAACATGATTGACTGAACGAGTCTTTTCTCTCCGGCGTCTGTTCGAGTTCCAGCCTCTTCATCGTACGATCGTCAGCTGACACGTCTGCGACTCCGTCACTCAGCGGCTGCTCAAGTCTGAAAATCACAGTTCAGGTTTCAGGTTTGAATCCGTGAGACCAGACGAGACTCGACGGCTTCAAGTTCATTGTCGTCACAGCAACACACACCGGCAGCATCTCGAAGCCCATTGAGAAACGACAAGAGAAACACGCCGCCGTTTGTCATGTGACCCCACGACACTGAAGAACTGAATCAAATCAGTTTGACAGGAAGTGACGTTGAGTGACCTCCAGTTCACAAGGTTGCTCTTCATCTTCCTCTTCATCTTCCTCTGACACTCGGTCAAATAAAGAGACGAGCTGAACGTTTGATATCTGTCCACGCCGCTGTCCGTCAGATGACCTGCTCTCATGTTCAGGTGGATCTGACGAGCTCACGTCGACATGGCGTCCCTACGGCGCTTCTCGTGTTATGATTCTCGTGATGCTGCCGGTGTGGTGGCGTGTTGCTGCTGCGTCCGTGTGACTTGTCGTGACTTTCACACTGACTGAGGATCAGCCTCAGGAAACCTCGATGACCTCCATGCTGCCGGAGAAACTCGACTGACTGCCGACCTTCACCATCTCCTCCCGTGATCTGCTCCCGTCTCCGAACTCCATCTGACAGCTCCGTCGTTTCAGCTGCTTTTCGAAGCTGCTCTCTTCGTGCCAGCTCCGCCTCGAGTCGCAGCGGTCGCCCATTCTCTGCCGACTGCGGCGCCGTACCGCCTCCAGGCCGTGACTGCAGCTGTACGCCGCAAAGCCTCCACCGCCGCTCAGGATTGAGGTGGAGTAGAAACGAGTGGAGTCGGAGGAGAGGTACCAGCCGCCGGTCAGGGAGGAGGTGGAGACGGTGACGGGGCCCAGCAGGATGTCGGAGTGCCAGCCTTTCAGGGCGCCGCCGGACCCCGGTTTGGCCAGGTGCTGCTGACTGTGGGAGAGGCCGAACAGGAAACTGGTGGCGTTCTCCGTGCTGCCGCTCCGGTGCAGCTGCTGGGAACAGTTCGGAGCAGCAGGAGCAGCAGGAGCAGCAGGAGCAGTTAAGGTGCTGGAGGCCGGCGGCCCCATTCGCTCTGGTCCGTCTGCCTCCTCCTTGTCGGGGCTCTGCTCTGGCGTGGACTGCTCTGACACCTCCTCCACCGGTGAGAACTGACACGGTTTACTAGTCGTCTCTTTGAAGGACGGCGGTTTGTAGAAGTCAGTGGCGTCTCCTGATGTGGCGTGAGGAGCGAACACTCTGTGAGCGGCAGCCCCGCCCGCCTCGCCAAACGACTTGATGTCCAGAGAGAAGGAGCGTTTCAGCCGAGCGTTGTCCTCGGGTCCGTCGGCGAGCTGCAGGCCGCTCAGAGCCTGAGCCAGCGGACACTGGTCGGGGGCGTCGGCTAAAACACAGGGCAGGGTGAGGGGCTCCAGCAGAGCCAGGCCGGGGGCCACAGCGGCCTCGGGGCTGACGGCGGACTCCAGGTCGTCAGGCGGAGTGGGGGCCTCGGCGCTGGGCTCCTGATGATGGAGGGACTTTAGTTTGGTGTCCGCACCGTGAGGACTCTTGATCTTCTTCTCAAAGTCGAGCAGCTGACCCAGGAAGTTGAAGTTGGGCGAGATGGTCGGACGCTTCTCCTTCACGAACCTGAGAAGAAAAAACAAAGCAGCTCGTTAGTGAGGATCATGACGAGCGGCTTAACGAGTTCATCTTTAAATAATCTGGTTTCAGAGCCTGAGAGTCGAACCTCAGATGAAACCAGATCATGTGTGACATCACGTCTGAAGACGAACCGTGATGACATCAGAGGACGTGTCATATCCTACACGCCTGTTTCCAGGTGTTTAATGACATGTGTCCTCTGAGTCCGATGTGTCGTCCAATCAGCAGTGACGTGTATATTAACCCCGCCTCATTAAAAAGAGAAGAACGAACCTTCAAACTATAACAGGAACATGTGAACAACTATCTCCTGCCAGCAGGGGGCGTCACATTTGTTTTGTTTATAATAATTATGACGAGGAGATTTAGAGATTTATTGTATTTTATTTTGAAACCGACCTGTACGCCTCGTCCAGCGACATGTCCATCCTCTTCATGATGTAGGCAATGGCGATGGTGGCTGAGCGAGAGATTCCAGCGAGACAGTGAACCAGGACGCGAGCGTTCGATGCTTTGGCCTTTTCTGCAACACAGAGACGTTCAGATCAGCTGACGAGTTAAAATCAGAACAGGAACAAAAGAGCGTTTCCCTCGTGTCCGACCTATGAACTCCACCGATCTGTCCAACCACGGCAGGATCTTCTCACAGAACGAGTCGTTCACAGGAACCCGCAGGAAGTGAGAGTCAGGGACGAAGTCTGGTTTGGGGCAAGTGTTACTGGCGTTCAGGACGTAGACGATCTCGTTCTGCTGCATCAGCTCCTGCAAGAAAACACGAAGGTTAATGTCCAAAATCTGCTCAAACAGGTGACGACACGGAAAATATGTAATGGTAGAAAATAGAACGTTTAACGACACCAGTGATTAAAGTGTAAAAACAAGAAAAATCATAAGATTTGAAACTTTCATGAACTGATAAATTAAATAAACAATTTCATCAAATTACTTTATTCCACACACCTCTCCTCCTCTATCCTCTGAGAACTGACATTTCATTATTTCTCTTTGTTTTACTGCCTCAGATTCAACTGTAAAAACAGATTTATGTTTTACTGATGGTCCATGAACTAATCACGTGAGACGTTCACTTCCTTCAGGAAAAACAAGCCTCTCAACGAACCTTCTTCAGATTGTTGGTTTTTATAATATCTGACCATGTCGTACGGCGGAATGTGTCCAGCGTGTGGCGCTGTACCTTGTTGAGGACGTCTCGCTGGCAGCCCAGGTACAGGTGCGGCAGGATGCGCGTGGGACCGATGTTGGTGACGGGGAGACACGGCTGCGAGATGCAGGAGGGAACCAGAGACGACTTCCCCTCACACAGACCAGGGAACAGATGAGAGAACTCAGAGAAGCCACCTGCAGAACATCACACGTCTCATTTAGAACCAGTGGAACCAGACACTGGAGCTGTGTGTGTGTGTGTGTGTGTGTGTGTGTGTGTGTGTGTGTGTGTGTGTGTGTGTGTGTGTGTGTGTGTGTGTGTGTGCTACAGATGGTTCCTCTTCTTGTTGCCAGGAAACCAGCCTCTGATGAAGAGGAGCTTCCAGCCTCTGATGAAGAGGAGCTTCCAGCCTCTGATGAAGAGGAGCTTTCAGCCTCTGATGAAGAGGAGCTTCCAGCCTCTGATGAAGAGGAGCTTTCAGCCTCTGATGAAGAGGAGCTTCCAGCCTCTGATGAAGAGGAGCTTCCAGCCTCTGATGAAGAGGAGCTTCCAGCCTCTGATGAAGAGGAGCTTCCAGCCTCTGATGAAGAGGAGCTTCCAGCCTCTGATGAAGAGGAGCTTTCAGCCTCTTTTAGTCTCATCACTGGATTTTTATGAACTAGATCACATTTCATTACTTTATACTATTTCCACATTTAGATTATTGTTATTATTTGTACTGAACTGAAACTGTGCTGGTTCTATTAAATAAAGTTGTAAACATTTTTTTTCAGATGAATGTTTCGTAAAACAATATGATTTAAAAGAGGTTAAACGTTTATGTTGAGCGTTTCCTCTCATGGTTCATTTAGTGTCTGTTCTTCAGGAAAATGAGTTTGATCAGTGATGGTGGAATTATAGATATAAATCAGATGTTAAACATCTGTAATACACTGTTCTATTTGAATAAATCCCATGTTTCAAACCATTCAACGTGTGCGTCTGTCAACTACGTCCCCGTGTCTCTCGGCTCCGAACCGTTGGTTCCTACTGAAGAAACATGAATTTGTTGGGGACTATTTCCAGCAGCGGATGAATCCACAGTCCTGCTCTGGTGAGTTCTTACCTTGGTTGTTTGTATTTAAAGATGAACGCGTCTCGTTTATAGACTTTACTCCGTTACTGTCGGACCTTTGAGCGACTGATTTTAAAAAGCTCAGTCTTTCAGGGGTTTTTTGAGGGTGGAGTCGTCGGAGCAGCATTACATCATCGTTACATAACGTCACCCTGAGGTCGTATATAATAAACAGCTGATGACGAGTTGAAACAGCTGCTGCTGAGGAAGGTTCTCTTCAGACGTATGAGTCACCGTAGGTTCGGGGAACCCTTTGATCTGTGACATCATCACACTGTGCTGCATTTCAAATGAAAGCTGAAAAGTCTTCATATCAAATCCGACTGAAATGAACAGGAATAAAGTCTTATCGTACAGAATGACCCTTGACTCAAGCTCCGCCCCCGATAAGTGTCAGTTTTAAAACTCATCACTGTTGCTATGGTTACGCCTCTACAGTCAGTCTCTGGTGTGAACTGACCTGAGAGCAGGTGGACGGACGGGAAACTTCTCTCCAGTTTGACCAGCAGGACGCTGAGGAAGGACTCGGAGCCGAGAGACGTCGGGTCTGAAGAACTCTGGTCGTACACGACGACCTCCTGATCGCCCTGCAGCTCCAACTACAACAGAGAGAGAGAGAAGGAAACGCTGACATCACTTCCTCTTTGTGTCACATTTTTACACTTTTTATCTCTATATTTGAAGCAGATGAAGGATTTTAGTCGTCGGACGTCTGGATCTGAACTTTTCAGAGTAACAGCTCGACTCTCAGCCAATCAGAGACGAGTCACTGAGTTTAACAGGAAGCTGCTTCATTCACTGTTTGTTCTAGAAGAGGAGGAGACGTCTGAGGAGGATTCAGATAAAAACCTGTTTGGATGTTTGGAGTTAAACAACAAGTGTGTAACAGAACCCCCCGCTGTGGATCATGTGTTTTACCTTCTTCTTGGCCGAGTGCTGCAGCAGCTCAGCGATCTGGACTTTGTCCTGCTGCAGCCTCCTCTTCATCAGCTTGGAGCAGTTCACGTTCACGGCCTCCAGGATGTGCGAAACGTTGTAGTCCACGAAGGGTCGGCTGTCAATCAACACCACCCGATCCAGCCCCCCCTCCAGCAGCGCTACCAGAGCCTCCGCCCCGATGGGCCGCACCGCCCTCTGCCTCAGCATCCCCGATCCGGACCTGGACCCTGGAGGCTCCGACACGTCACAGCCCACCCCCCACCCACCCCAACCCCTCCCTCCCTACTCGTTGTCCCCCCTCCTCCTGAGCGTCCCGGGCCGGCGGTCCAGCGCAGTGACACAGCCTGGCGAGGAACCTCAGAGGATGAAGAGCTCCATTGTGTCGGGCCGGTATGATGTCATCCTAATGGCGCTTGGCAGCCGAAAAACCCCGGGACGAGAGAGAGAGAGAGAGAGAGAGAGAGAGAGAGAGAGAGAGAGAGAGAGACAAAAGCCAAACCCCTCTAACTAACTAACTAACTAACTAACTAACTATCTGTGTGTGTATGTGTTGTGGGGGGGGCAGGTCTCATTCACACAGCAGGCGTGAAACAAAAGCTTCTCTTCTCATGAACTGAGCTGTGATGACGTCACTGAGCCGCTCGACCGGGTCGTCATGTTCAAGTCGTTTCAGTCTGAGACAAAAAAAAGATTGAGTTCAGTTTCAGTTTCACAGAAAGAAAAAAGAAAAATGAGTCTGAACAAAAACAAACATGTTTCTTCACGTCTGCAGAACACGTGTTCATGCAGAACATACATGTTCACATGAACACATGAACACATGAACACATGTTCACATGAACACATGAACACGAACACATGAACACATGTTCACATGAACACATGAACACATGTGAACATGTTCACATGAACACATGTTCACATGAACACATGAACACATGTATGTAAATAAAGACGACATCACGTCTCCACTTCCTCCAGAACTGAAGCTAAAGTATCTCAGACTCAAACGCTGCCATCTTGTGGTGATGACGTCATCTACAGTCAGAGTCAGAAGTGATGGTGGAGGTCCCGCCCACACACTCTCAACCAATCCTGAGTGAGTCTCAGCTGTCAATCATGACCTCTCAGCTGTTTTTATATCATCAAATAACATGACATCAGTGTGTCAGAGATAGTTTGAGAGAGAAGACGCTCCACTCTGTGACAACAGTGTTTCTGCAGTTCCAACATATCACACAGAGTGAGACATCTGTTTTTTACAAGATCTCATCAGATCAATAACTAATCAAATTAAAGTTTATTCACTGAACATTAAAAACTACTGTAACTGTTTGAGATCAAAGGATTCCACTAGAGGAGGTTGGTTATATCATATTTTATTATCTTCCATAAGAACTAGAAACTAGAAATCCTCAAAGGAATGAAACTGAAACCGGATGATTCATGCTATGAATGGATGAAAGGATGAATGGATGAAAGGATGAAAGGATGAATGGATGAATGGAAGAAAGGATGAATGGAAGAATGGATGAAAGGATGAATGGATGAAAGGAAGAAAGGATGAATGGATGAATGGAAGAAAGGATGAATGGAAGAATGGATGAAAGGAAGAATGGATGAATGGAAGAAAGGATGAATGGAAGAAAGGATAAAGGAAGAATGGATGAAAGGAAGAATGGATGAATGGAAGAATGGATGAATGGATGAAAGGATGAATGGAAGAAAGGATGAATGGATGAAAGGAAGAATGGATGAATGGATGAATGGATGAATGAATGAATGGATGAATGGACGGATGGATGAATGAATGGATGAATGAATGGATGAATGGATGGATGAATGGATGGATGGATGAATGGATGGATGGATGAATGGATGAATGGATGGGGATGAATGGATGGATGGATGAATGGATGAATGGATGGATGAATGAATGGATGGATGGATGAATGGACGGATGGATGAATGGATGAATGGATGGATGAATGGACGGATGGATGAATGGATGGATGGATGAATGGACGGATGGATGAATGATGGATGAATGGATGAATGGATGAATGAATGAATGGATGAATGGATGGATGAATGGACGGATGGATGAATGGATGGATGAATGGACAGATGAATGAATGGATGAAATGGATGAATGAATGGATGAATGGATGGATGAATGGACAGATGAATGAATGAATGGATGAATGAATGAATGGATGAATGGACGGATGGATGGATGAATGAATGGATGGATGAATGGACGGATGGATGGATGAATGGATGGATGAATGAATGAATGGATGGAATGGACGGATGGATGAATGGATGAATGGACGGATGAATGGATGAATGAATGAATGGATGAATGGACGGATGAATGGATGAATGGATGGATGAATGAATGAATGGATGGATGAATGGACGGATGGATGAATGGATGAATGGATGAATGGATGGACGGATGGATGAATGGATGGATGAATGAATGGATGAATGAATGGATGGATGAATGGACGGATGAATGAATGGATGGATGAATGGATGGATGAATGGACGGATGAATGAATGGATGAATGGATGGATGAATGGATGGATGGACGGATGAATGAATGAATGGATGAATGGATGGATGAATGGCTGCAGCTTCGCCTCAAATGTTTTATTTTGTCTAAAACCACAAATATTCATGAACAAGTGAGTAAAACATGATTTTTACATTTGAGGCTTAAACTGACTTGAACGTATTAATAGATTAATAAATTGATGAGTTGATTATTAAGCAGTTGCAGATGATGTTGTGTTACTTAAACAAACATTTTCTATTTCATCTGACGTCAAAGAAAGAATCAGGAATAACTTCATTTCCAGGGTTTTTATTTATTTTTTTACCAATAGAATGAATCAATAAGTGATAATGCAGCAGCAGCCTCTGTCGGTCACTGCTGCTCTATTGGACCATTTGTATTTCATATGAACACACGTTGTGGAGCAAAATCATTTCTGTTCCAGCGTCAGACTGAAAAACAGACGACGGAGGAGAAAGACGTTCGTGTGAGTCATCGTGTCAGAGACACATTTCATCAGCAGCCGAGTCCGAGGAAGAATTAATGAGACTGTGACGACGTCCTCTGATAAATCACCAGCTACAGTAACGTCTGAGCACGTCATCAGTCACATGACCTCACTCTCGTTTGCGCAGAGCGAAACGAGAAAAGCGTGTTTCCTGAAGGTCAGAGAGGTCGACGCCAGAGACTCAGTAAATAAATCTGACTTTCATGAACCAGGACGAGTCCAAAGAAATAAGAGTAAAACCATTTAACAGTTTCCTGTCGTCACACGATGTTTGTTATCATATCACACGACACTGATATTAACAACACAGCTCACTGATTTATAAAATCATAATTTATAAATAAAAACTGATTTTCACGTCTTCACACGTCTCATTTTGGACCTTGTTTCCACAAAGTCTGAAAAACTGATGACATCACTTCCTGTTATTATTGTGAAACAAAAGGAACAACTTGGTAAAGTTAAAGTTTAAATAGTGACCCAGGCTCCGTTGAGTTTTAGAACTCATCACCATGGTAACGTCCACACTCCGATTCGGAAAGTGAAAATGAGAGTTTGTATCCTGATGAAGATAAAATATCTGTCATGTCCGAAAACCTTCAAAAACTAATAAAAAGTGACTCAGTAAAATCAAACTTTAAAAACCTGAACATCTTCCTGCCTCCAGCCAAGTGAAATGATCAGATCACCACGGCAACGTCAAACACACGAGGGACCATGTTAACACAGTTCTCATCGTCATGGCGATAATCTGAGTGTGTTTCCTGCTTCCCTGTGGTTTCACCCTGATCCCATCTGAGGTGATGGTTCGACTCTGACCAAAGGTTAACACCTCGGCAGCCAATCAGAGGACTTTAACCACTCACTTAAACACAGGTGGGAGGAGCTCATCTGCACCCATTGGACGGTACAAGCTGTCAATCACACTGTGGTATCCCCCCCCCAACACATCCGGTGCTTTATGGTCTGTTTGACTCTAAATGATCATAATTCACTAAATGAACATCAGCTGTTTGAAGAAGACGTGAAACTAGAGACTGAGACAGAAACTCCTGAATGTTTCCTGACGTTATAAAGTGAGAAGTCACTTTCTATAGAAACTACCAGAGGAGTCGCCCCCTGCTGGAAGAGAAACAGACTGTAGCTGTGACTTCAGTCAACACACGGCCGCAAACTGTGTTGATGTGTATTATTACACAATCTGTACTACGTTTGTGTAGTATTTTTATAAAACACATCATGTTGATGTGTACATGAATATTAACAGTGATATTATATGAAAAATTAAAACAATGAATGTAAACTCTACTAAAAAACACTTTTACTATTGAGGTTTATGTTAATTCTTAAATGGACGTGAATGGACCTGAGCTCAGTCAGCAGTCAAACCGAAGTCACATCGTTTTCAAACACCTTCAAATTAAAACTGCTTTAAATGAACACACATTCAGTTCGAACCGGTTTAAACCGTTTGAAACAGTTTGAAACAGTTTGAAACAGTTTGAAACAGTTTGAGCGGAGGAACGAGCTGTTTGACTTTCTTATGTTAACGTTACTTTACAGTTACTTCACGTTACTTCACGTTAGCTCACAGCTCTCTGACATTTGATCTGTTTCGATGGAACCGACGAACTGACCGATCACAGTCGGTCACAGTCGGTTCCCCTCCCCGCGGTTCAGTCGGTACCCGTCAGTAACCGTCGGTAAAGGTCGGTAAACGTCAACAGTCGGTGGTTAGCTCGGAACCCGGACAGAAGTGAAACTTTGGGCCCGTTAACGGAACTTTACCGGACACCGGCGCTGGCGTGACGCGGAAAGCCCAAAGTGTCGGAACTCACCGGGAGAAGCAGCGGAACCGTCCGGCCTGGTCCTCAGCGGAGCGGAGCTCAGATGTGCCCCGGGCAGGAGGCGTCTTCTCCGGACACGAGCACCGAGCCGCCGCGGTGCCGCGCTGCTCGAGAGATGAGGTCACCGCGGTAAAAATACACTGGTGTCGTCATCGATGGAGCTCTTAAAGGGGCAGTGACGTCCGCTCGGACAGGGACAACTTCCGGCTGCAGGGGGCGCTGCAGAGGAGCTTCTATCAGGGACAACTTCCGGCTGCAGGGGGCGCTGCAGAGCCATGAGACCTATGGTGTAAACTCTATATTCTAAAAGAAAATGACTTAATATTTACATGAATGTTTCCAACAAACTCAAAGAACAACAACTCCCATGATTCCTTTCTGCTTCACAGCCTCATTTTGTCTTAATAACGACAATTCCTTCCAAAAGTTTCGCCCCCTGGTGGTTGATTTAATATATAATAATTGTAGTCATGTGAGAACACGTGAGGAAAATGTTTCGTCTGTTAGCTTGATAAATTGTTAGCCTCTGTAGCCTTTACCAGTATCGTTAATATTAGCATCCTTGTTGCTGTTGCCTAGCAGCAGCATTTCATGACTAAATATACGTTACTGAACAATTAGTGACTTAACTAATGATTCTGTCTTGTTTTAATCTTGTGTAAATGAATTAAAATGTGATTATAATCACCGTTTTTATAGATTCTATACAAAATGAATAACTTCAATTAGATTTGTTTATTTACACATCTTGACACACGTCTTTTATCTCGTTAAAGTTTGGTGAACATGTGAATCTGAGTCTCTGAGGTTTTTATTGTTCCTCCTTTGTCGGGAGACGAGATGAAGGCAGAAGAAAAGTGAAAGGTTTTTCATTCTGGAGCAATTAGCATGCATGGCTAACTCCCACAGATGGATGTGAGTGAACGGATCAAAGCTCCGGGCTGCTACACGCTAAGAGCTGCAACATTCCTCTGATCACACGTCTGTGTGTTTACAACATACATGAACATTCAGGTGCATCACATCACATCTATCTTTCAATTTGAAACATGGAACATTACATGAAAAATAAAAACTTTACTTAGACAAAATGATCTAAATGTTTACGTTTTAAAGCAGAATAATCAGTGACTAAGTAAATATGTTTTAAAAAATTACATTTCACTGTTATAAGTTAGAATTTAGTCACATTTATCAGATGTTATGATGATATGATGGTAAACTATGGATACAACGTTAGAAAATAAGATGTGGGCGACAAACATGAGATCTTATAACTTTATATATTTTGATAAAGTAAATTATGAATGAAACTTTTTCATTTTTACTTCTCTCCTTTGTTCATTGTCAAGTTTATGTTTTAATAAAGATTTGTTGAAACAAGTGTCCGTCCAGAAGGTGGCGGGAATGCGCCTCTAAGCTAATTTACCAACCGCAAATACACCGCAGAAGAAGAAGAGCAACCCGGATGTAAACAAATTACTCTGAATTATTGTTGTTAACGCGGGTTTAAATTAGTCTGAACTATTGTTGTTAGCGCGGGTTTAAATTAGTCTGAACTATTGTTAGTGCGGGTTCACGTTAAATTAGTTGCTTTACGTGTTTTTGTAAAGTTAGCCGTTAGCCGACTGCAGCTAACAACATGGATGACAACAAGGTGAGAAGCTAACGGTGGCTAACTCCCGTTAACCTGTAACCAGCTGTAACTCACAGCTGGGCCGTGGTCAGCTGACGGGTCGTTAACTAACTGGTTAGTTAAACCCTCTGACGCTAACTAACTAGCTTGTGCGGCTAACTGTGGTGAAATCAGTAGGTGACGTGAAGCTAACTGGAGCTAATGTTAGCAGCGTTTCTGCAGCTCGTTAGAATATTTACATTTTAATTAAGAGAAATGTTGAACCTGTTTGTCACAGACAGACACAGACAGACCCCACTGCTGCTCAGCGACACGACACACACAGACAGTCTGTCCCTCTGGTCCTCTTGTCCTCTGGGCTCCGTGGACCCTCTGGTCCTCAGGACTCTGTGGACCCTCTTGTCCTCTTGTCCTCTGACCCGGCCCTCTGGTCCTCTTGTCCTCTGGACTCCGTGGACCCTCTGGGCCTCTGGTCCTCTGGACCCTCTGGTCCTCAGCTGTGACCTTCTGTCCTCTGGGCCTCTGGACCCTCTGGTCCTCAGGACTCTGTGGACCCTCTTGTCCTCTGGTCCTCTGGACCCTCTTGTCCTCTGGGCCTGTGGACCCTCTGGTCCTCAGGACTCTGTGGACCCTCTTGTCCTCTGGACCCTCTGGTCCTCAGGACTCTGTGGACCCTCTTGTCCTCTGGGCCTCTGGACCCTCTGGTCCTCAGGACTCTGTGGACCAGCTCAGTGATCTGAATTCGGGCCCTGCTCTCTGATTCATTTCTCTATTATTAGAAATGAGTGATTACAGATGATAGATGAACTTTACTGGTCTCAAACTGGGAAATTCCTGTCAGATAATAATCTGAGAATATGTTAAATCTATTGATTCTTTCTGACATGAAATGTGTTCTGTTATGTCTCAGTTTTGTTCCTGGTCTTTTGTTAGAAATGATACTTCTACACATACGTGGATGTAAAAGTCAGCTTTGTTTGTTAGATGGTGGCCGGTAAAGTGAAGAAACCGGGGAAACGTGGTCGTAAACCTGCGAAAATCGACCTGAAGGCCAAACTGGAGCGAAGCCGCCAGAGCGCCAGAGAATGTCGAGCGAGGAAGAAGCTGAGGTACCAGTACCTGGAGGAGCTGGTGTCGAGTAAAGAGAGAGCGATCTGCGCCCTGAGGGAGGAGCTGGAGATGGTACGGACAGGTCTCATACTCACGTCCTGAGCAGGATGAGCAGCAGATGATCGGAAATATTGATAATTGATTGAAATTGATTGTTGTAATAATAGAAATAATCGTAAGTTATGAGGAAACACAGCTGAAAGAGTTTGATTGTAGATCAACAACACGACCAGAGTTACTGACATGGAAATGAATGGTCATAATTAATGTGATGAATTGAATGGTCGTTAGTTTGACCTTTAACCTCTATGCCGTGGTTCCTCTCTCAGTACAAACAGTGGTGTTCGGCCATGGATCAGGGGAAGATCCCGTCAGAGATCAAAGCTCTGTTGACCGGGGACGAGCAGAAAACGCCTCAAAGCGGCGGCGGCACCAAGACGTCCAAGAACAGCAAGAACAGCAAGAACAGCGTCGGCAGCAACAGTCAGGGTTAACCTGAGCGGCGAGGGAACGCTACGCCTCGGACGGAGGTTACAGACTGACGAGAGAAACTGCTGCTGTCAATCATCCTCAACATACATGTCAACGTTCACACTAACACACAGGAAGTGGCAGGTTCACGGCTTTTTTCCTTTCCGCCAGTTTCTTGTTTCATAGACGAACGTGAAGCTGCGTTCCAGTTCCTGACTCATGAAACTGCTCTAATAGGTCAGACGTCAGTTCTTCATCAGGGCGCCGCAGCTCGAGGCGGTCACGTGACTTAAGAAAGTCAAACTTTATTAACATCACGTTTTCTGAGAAGTCTTTCTTCTGATTTGTAAAATGCACATTTTCTGTGGGACAGATTAAAATAACGTGAAACAATGTTGGACAGTTTGAAGGTCGACCACAGATCAGCTGAGGTTTTTTATTTTAAATTAAATTGTTAAGAAAAAGTAAATAATCTATCAGCACTTTGTAAAACTAAGATTCACCACAGAGCTCATTACAAATATCAATGGTTTTAATGTGTTCGTCCACGTTTCTCCAGAGTTGCAAGAAAAATTCAAATTAAATGTTTCAGACATTTTTATAAACTGCTTCTGGAATCCTGAGTCACATGACTGATGACGGAGAGGAAACAGGAAACGACAGACGCTCTGATGAAGCTGATTAAATCTTAACGTGACACGTGAATGTGGCTTTAATATTTTACCTTTGTTTGAATTTGACCGGTTCTACGAACGTGGCCTCAGAGGTCAGATGTCAGAGTGGCAGGAAGTGGACAGTGTGAGATATATTTTTGTATTTGAGTGTTTTCGTGAAGGAAAAGTTGGATTTTCTGCTTCTTGTGAGTAAAATGATAAAAATCAATGAGTAGTTTCACCTGCAGCTTTTTATTCTTTCATATTTTCACATTTATAAAACCATCAGTTTACTTTGTTCCTTTCTCTTCGCTTGTGTCTGAGAGTTAGAATTAAACACATCAATGTTTACTGCTGATTTTACTTCGGACCAACAAGTTTGAAGTGTTTTTTTGTCCTTTGTTAAAGTTTTTGCACTTTCTTCACTTTCTTCAGACGCACTTTGAACTTTGCTCATTTTGTTTCCCATGAAAATAAACGTGTGTTTGACTGAGACTCTGTGATGAACAGAAACTTATTACATGTTCTCACACAAACATCTGATCAGAAGCTGGATAATGTTTCATAAAACAATAAAAGAACTGTACATGAAATGTCACATGTTTACAAATCCTCATTCCACTTTGTTTCATGAATCTGTGACTTTATCAAATATTCAGAAAAGTTTGAATGAAAATCATTGATCACAGTTTCTAATATCATCTGATGCTTTATTTAGTTTTTCTGAACTTTAAGACTAAAACACGTTTGTTTCATGACGGTGATCAAAAGCTCCAGAACAAGAGGAAGAAACCGCGTTTGAATCCGGATCAGAAATCTGGAACCAGGTCGACGGAGAAACTGTGAAAAACTTAAAACTTCAGGACAAGTCACAATATTCTGTTTATTACGTAAAACAAACAACGTGTCAACAGCAGCTGAAAATACATTATGGACTGAAGCCTCTTTTTATAATTATAATAAAATGTCTTTCAGTCTTTTCTACACAGAAACGTGATTCTGCCTCAGTTCACGATTTAAAGCAGGAAAAAAGCTCACGTCCGACTTTTGCCATTTCAGAACAAAACAGATGTTTCTGAACAGAATGTGAATTAAAAGTGAAAAAATAAAGACAGACAAATGAAGCCAAAACATATGGCTCGCCCCCTGGTGGCTGGCTGCAGTACAGATAATAAACCCCGCCTCCTCCATCTTAGCAGATTGGACGTCGACCAAACTAAAAAATATTAAAACGGCTGAGACCTCATGATTGACAGCTGACACTGACTCTTTATTGGTCGAGCACGTGTATGGGCGGGGCCTCCATACCACAGCTCCACTCTAAATGACATCTTTACCACAAGATGGCAGCGTTTGTTTGGGAGATATTTTGGCTCCATTTCTGGAAGAAGAAGGAGTCGTCATCTTGATTTAAAGTCTGTGTTGAAGATCATTTCACTTTAATTTGAGGTTTTACTTTCTGAGAGAACCAGATATTTTAAACATAGAGTTGATCTTTTGTACGAAGGATTGAACTTGGACAGTTTAATGTTCTGAAAAGTCGTTACATTACAGTTATGCAGCAAAGCAGAGATGTCATTGTTAACAAACAGTTACTAGCGTTAGCTTGGACCACATGCGTCACTGCAGAAAATCAGATACGTCGTTTCACTGATCGATGGCCACGGACTGGGGTTAGCTAGCGCACAAGCTAACATTAAAACACAAAATCGGCCACATCAATAACAAAACGATCCGTGGTAACACTGCACAGAAATCAACTAAGTTTAAATCTGACGTAGAAAATGATTGAGAACTTCCAATATGGCTGCCGGGAGAAAAGCCCTTTGTACCAACTGAGCACGTTGTGTGTCGGTGAATAAAGAGCTAGCGTGTTAGCCTCCTGTTAGCTCACCTGCCATTTACACAAAAGTGTTTGGTGGGTTGGCATTTGTGAGCCACGCGACTTTCTTTTCCTTCGCTTCTCGGCCAAATGCGTCGCAGACCGAGTCCTTGGTCTTTGCTTGCACTGGGATGTCCACCACCCCCACGTAGTTCTTTTTGGCCATGCGAGAGCTCGCCGTGATGGTGTACGCGTTACTGCGATAGCACTTCATGGAGGACATGCAGAAGGTCTCCCGCATGCCCCTTCTAAAGTTTGCGTTGTAGACCGAGTACAGGGTCGGTTTGGAGGCCGTGGAGCTGAAGGAAATCCAGGCGATGGCGGCGAAGAACAGCAGCCCCTGTCTGCTCGCGGCCTCCGACTCCCTCGGGTGCCACAGCTGGGCGACGTAGAAGGGCGTCCAGGTGAGGAAGAAGACCGAATTCAGCATGAGGAACATCTTGATGGTCTTGACTTTAGTCCGTGGGACGATGTTCATCGTCCGGCGCACCGTGTGACCATCGGCGCTGATTCTCCAGATGTAGCGGATCACCCGCTGATAAAACGACACAATCAGTGCGACCGGGACCAGAAGACCGAACAGCAGGTGGACCACTGCGTAGGCGACACTGCCCCAGTTGTCTGGGAGGAAAAACTCACAGTGACTGTCTGTTGATGTGGAACCGTAGAAGATGAAGCATGGCGCGATGAAGGCGGCGTCAAACAGCCACGAGGCCAGGATCATCTTTTTGGCTTTCTCCCTGGACACCTTGAAGCTGAGGGGGTAGAGGATGGTGTAGAATCGGTCCACGGAGATGGAGAGCAGCACGTACACCTGCACACCAGGACACAGGTGCTGCACATAGCGCACAACTTTGCAGGCAGCAGCGCTCAGCGGCCATCGTCCTGCGGCGACCTGCAGCAGGACGAACGGGGCACAACCCAGGCTCATGAGCAGGTCGGCACACGCCATGGACACCACGAAGTAGTTGGTGGTGGACTGAGTCCGTCGGCTCCGGTGGATGACCAGGCAGACGAGGGCATTTCCCAGGATGGAGATCAGCCAGAGGAACGCAAACACCAAACCCAGGACGGCGACCTCGACCGAAGTCAGTTCATAGGAGGTGTAGGTGCCGTTGCTCCGGCCAGAGGACGAGTCCTCCAGGCTGCACAGGGGGATTGTGGGTAAGGTTGCCAGGACAGTCGAGTTTTCCCTCTCGGAAAAGTTAAATGACATCTGATACGTGAAAGACGGAGAGTGAAGGGAGGGATTCACACCAAGGGAGGACTCGGCATAAACCATAGTTATGATGCTGCACCAGAGACGAGCTGCAGACACACAAACACAAACCAGAAGCTAAACAGTTAAAATACTGTTTCTGTTCCACCCGCTGACAAACATCTGGAGAACCAACTCAATGTCCCAGATGTTGTAACACAACTGGTTAGAGACAAACATCAAGGTCAAAGGTC
>NC_061504.1:18241935-18271935 GCF_022539355.2 Hippoglossus stenolepis | reverse complement strand
CAGTTTCAATCAGAATGAACGGAAACATCTCAAATGAAATGAAGTGAAAGATTTGTTCTTCAGACTCAGTTCACATGTTGTGAAACCTCTTCGTCAACCGGAGGAGAAACGAAACCGGCGCTCGGCTCGACGGGTTTTGGGGAAATTCCGTCCTCCACATAGTTCAGGTGAGAGGTGGAGCAGCCGGGTGCAGCAGCCGGAGACAGGAAGTGACGCGTTACCTCTGCTGCAGAGGTCATGTGATCATGTTGACATCACCTGACACCTTCAGCTCTGATCACCACAAACTCTCTTCACGTCTTCGTGTCTTCTACGTGTGTGTCAGCACGTTTTCACCATTTGTCAATCATTCCCCAGAGATTAGTCTGAGCCCGGATCCAGCTCGTACCTTGTGTCGTCCCCGGTAGACGTTGGCCGTGGCGCCCTGACCCAGCAGGTCTGAGATCAGCCACAGGTAGTTGGTGGTGCTCTGCATCCTGACGGCTGCTGTTTCCCTGGAAACACACACACACACACACACACTTTGTTCTCTGTCAACTTGACTTATTCTATTTCTAATGCTGGATAAGAAATATTACATTTTTAAATAAAGTTTATTTTGTTTTTCGGTGCAGTCGTTAACTGACACACAGTGACGTCACTGTGTCAGTGGGAAATTCCCGTTTCATCACGTGACCATCGTTTGTTTGTTTCTGGTGATTTTAAATAAAGTTTTATCTCCTGAGAGTTAATACACACACACACACACACACACACATACATACATACATACATACATACACGCACGCACGCGCACACACACACACAAACAGACACACGCACATACAAACACATACGCACAAACATTAACACACACACACACACAAACACATTAACACACACGCACATTAAAGAAACGTTAGATTAACGTTATTTACGTACTGTACGTTTTTACTGAACGGGTTGTTTTTCTGACGTGTTTTCATTTTGTGTCTCGTGACGTCAACTCGATCATTGAACGAACACGTTCACGGTTCAAACGGCGCGAGACACCGGGCCCGGTGGCGAAGACGCTAAGTGACGTCATGTGCCGGTGAAAACGCGTCTTTACGGGTTTTAACGATCTTTTTGTTCCGGTTTGTTTTCTCACCTTCGCTCTGCGGCCCAGTCCTCCACTTCCGCTCTGACGAGTCATGTGACACACGTGCACCAATCACTTCATGGAGTCAGGAAAAGAGGCGTGGCGGTGCTTTACCGTAAAGATTAAAGAGTCTGCGCACATTCAAATAAACCTTTAAATGACATTTTATTGAAACAGCAGCTGTCAATATTATTATCATAAAATTATCATTATGAAATTATTATTATTATCGGTGGATCGAGTAATGTTTCAATAAGTCATACGTAGTACTTCATTATTATTATAAGAATTATCTTTATTAGAATCCAAAAGATCAAACTAAAGAATTTAATGAATAATGAATTGCTCTGATTCCCGCTACTGTCCAGTAGGTGGCGCTGATGTTTGCCGAGCAAAGAAGAAGACCCGTTATTACGGTAAAGGAAAAAGCTCTGGAAGTGAAAGTGATTCTTAAAGACTCTTAAAGAAATATCGAAACTGAAAACTGATCATCACACTGTATTATAGTGTATTATATACATATATTAGAGTTATATGAATAACATCTTTATTTCAGCATTAACACTATTTTATTAAACATAATTTTTTTATTTAAGATTTTCTTACGTCTCCTGTCTATAAAGTCAAATTATATGTTTACACAATTTAATTTTCTATTAAGTCTTTATGTCATTTACATTAAAGCTCAGTTCCTGTGTGTGTTTGTATAAAAGGTTCTACACAAATAAAATACAATTTCAGTTTCAGTGTGTACACACAAGGTGGCAGTATAGTGTGTAGACAGGACATTATACCACAGTAAGTTTTTAATATGATATAAAGTTATATGTCTTCATCAATCATCACTCAGACACGAAGGTAAAAGTTCACTCACTTTATATTTAACAAAAAGAAAAAAAAAATCAGCATTTCATGAGTTACAACAGCTTATGGTGGCAGCTGGGTGGCGCTGTACATCTGATGGTTTACAGCTAAGCAGTCATCGTACAAAAGAGTGAAACAAATCCTCCACATCCTGGCAAAGCACCACGGGATCGAGACGGACGAAGGACATTTCAAAACACCACGACACTAACTTCTGTTTCCTGTTCGAACCTCCGAGAAACCTGGAGACAAAAGTGCTTCTTTTTTATTATAAAACATGACTCGGCCTGTTTCAATCATTTTTTAAACATTTCTACTTTCTTTGACCTTTTTCTCGCACGTTCTTCACGATCTGAACGTCTCCTTCAGGTCAAAGTTCAGCCAGAACGGGAAGAAACACGTGGACTCGGTTTGATTCGTCTCATTTCTGCTTCGACCGAAGACGACTTCTCCACGAGTCTGGAGGAACTTTGCAATTTGATAAATTATTCCCACAAATGATCAGAACTAAGAATCAAACCTCGACATGTTGAACTTCAGATTGAAACAAAGTTAAAGATCTGTCAGGTCACGACCTCGTTGACCTTCCGTCCTCACGTTGAACATTTAAGGATCAGACATGAGGACAAACTTTGAGTGAAATTTAAAAGAAAAATATCAACATTAACATTTAATAACCAAATTTTATTCCAGTTTGTGTTAATATATAATATTTGATCATTTTGGCTTCTTGCATTAAAACTTTAAGGTTTATAAAATTGACAAATTTTCAAGTTTGATATCAGAACGAATAAAGAGAAGATGTCAGATGATTCTCTACAGATCAAGTTGAAATCAATTTAACATGATTTACATCATCGTAGCACAAAATTACCTCAATTTACTGTTTACATCAGAAACATTTTTACTCCTCAAATATGAAATCAAACTCAAATGACTTAATTTATTCACTAAATGTCGTTTCACTTTGATTTGATCATTAATCTGAAGGAAGAATTCAGTGGTTTGAGGTTTAAACTGAACTAATTCAAAATGGTTCGAGGGAATAATTTAACAGAAACGTGTCGTCATCATCCAGACTCTGAAAACCTGAAGATCTCCGTCCGACTTTCAGATTTTTCTTTCCTTTCCTTTTTTGACATCAACTTTACACAACTTTACTCCGACCACAACGTTTTGTACCGGAAATCAGCTAAAAAGTCCTGTAAAGTGCAGTTAGCGAATGAGAATCTCTCCAAAGATGATTAACTAGACATGAGTGTGTGTGTGTGTGTGTGTGTGTGTGTGTCGGTACCACAGGTAACTCGGCTGACAGCTGTGGGCAGATGTCAGGACGAGGCAGCGGGAGACGAACTGAACTTCAGGCTCGTCACTGCTCGAGATCGGTTCAGATCTGTGACTTCAGATTGTTCAAATGTTTTGTACAATCTGAAGTCTCAACAGAACTGAACAAACGTTTAATATTTAAATCGAATAACGGAGCAAAAACAACATCGTGTGCACAGAAGTATTGTAAAGTAACTATATTGTGTGCATGAGATTCATAAAACGATAGTTTGGCACTTTGGAGACTCCATATTGTCCATCTGTAAATATGAAATCATTAATTTGTCAGATTTCATTTTATTGATCCTTTAATCGAGTCTGGAAAACATTTAACACGTCTTTATAAGTTGGGTAGAAACCGGTGATAATAATCACGTGAAGAATCTTTACCCGAACAACACAAACTTCATTAATGTGATAAATTAATGTTTCATAACAAACCCTTAATGTCGGAAATTTCATTGAAATATAAAAGTTTAAAATTGAAAACGTCTCAGGTCTGTTGAAGACTTTGTAACATTTTAACAGACGATGTAATAAAACTTTAACTTTGTGATTCAAACCGAATCGTTTCCGACTCGCTGGCGTTTCGTTTCCTCTCAAACCGAACGCGTGACGTCAGGGACGTGAAAACAACGACGTTTCCACGATGAAACACGTTAAAAACATATTTGTCAGGAGAGACCAGGAGAACCGAGGTGGACACCACGTCGTTTCCCCTCTGGTCCCAACTCGGCTCCCGAAGCCTCACAAAGTCAAATAACAGAGTTTTGGCACAAACAGTCCGACGTTACATCAACAGACACTGAAAACCTGGATAAGTTCCTCGACTCGACCGATCGCGGATTGTCGCCGTACGTTTGATTTTCTGTAGAAAAATATAATGATGCAATATAAAAAAAGACGGAATGAAAAGTACTGCAGAGTTCAATGAAAGATTTACAATGATTTTCTATAGAGCTTATAAATACGTTATCTACACAATATGTGGTACAAAAATACTATATAGCATTTAGTGGGCACTGATTTCCTCCACGGAACAACGATAAAAAACACGGAGATGAAACTGCTCAGGCACAAGGTCGCGTCCTCGGCGGGAAACGCTGCTTCCTCCACAAAAAACTAAATCCGATGATCGTGAAACATTAAAACTGTCGCAGTCGAGTTTCTCAACGTTTCAGCGAAAACAAAAACAAAAGTCAAACATATGCAAACGTTTTGGTTTAAATCTCGTCTGCGTCGTGACGACGGCGAGTTCCTGGATGTGGGTCATGTGACAGACGTCGCCGCGTAGCGTTTAGTGGGAAGAATGATTTGTACGGAGGCCTGGAGGGGACACAAGGACACTTTCTATCACAGCTGGAGAATATTCCATCAGAAGAAGAAGTTGCTTCTGGCTCGTGTCCTCTGAGCCTCCGTAGCGCCTCCTGCTGGGAGACGCTGGAGAATAAATATGTGCCTTTTTGTTTTATTGCTTTGACTTTGAACTTTAACGTCTCTGTTCATGACTCACATCCACGCCGTCCTCACCCGCGTCACGTGGTCACTGCAGACAAGATGGCTGCTGTGAGGGTGGGGGAGGGGCTCCTCTGGTCTCCTGCCGCCGCCGTAAGATGTTTTTCATATTTGGCATCAGATCATTTGAACGTCCCCCCCGCTCAGTTTTCACCGCTTCTCGTCCTTCAGCGTCGTCCTCTGCGGGTTTTTAAGGCAACGTATATTTGTGATGATTTTAATAAAAACCTTTTCTTAAAAAATGTACAAATTTCTTAATACAAACGTCGATGATGTCATCAGTAAACACTGTATAGAAAATATATAAATATGTTTTTCTCTTTTTGTACAAATGTTCGTCAGCTCCGTTTCTCTTTTTCTCCTGTTTCCTCGCTCGCTCGCTCGCTCAGTCTCTCGTTCCCATTTTTAGCCTCATTTATGCACAATTGCTATTTACAGTGAGGGGGCGGAGCTGTGTTGAGGGGGGTGGGGCAGTGGGGAGGGGTGTGGCTCACGAGGAGTCCGTGCAGGGCGAAGGCGGCGGCGGGTAGAGGTGGTGCGAGTAGCTGCGCTCGGTGTAAGGCGACGGCGGGCAGCTCTCACAGTTCTCCTCCGCTGACAGGTACTGGCTGCGGGGCGTCGGCGGCGGCGGGAAAGGCTCCGAGTCGTAGTTGAGGTCGCTGGTGTAGCCCTTGGCGGCGGCAGTGGCGCTGGACTTGGGCGGCGCCCGGCGTCCCGGCGTGTAGTCGCTGTCGCACACGTCGGTGCTGCAGGGGGTGGTGGGCGGGGCGAAGTGGCGATAGGTGTAGGGCCGGTAGCTGACAGACGGAAAGAACAGATTCACATGTTCAACTTTATTAACACATCTCAATAATCTCCTGATAACGACGTGAATCAACGAGCGGCGCTCAGACAGCTGAACCGAGCGGTACCTGTACGACCGGTGGGTCGACGGACTGTTGGAGGAATAACCGAACTCCATCGTGTACTGAGAGCGAACTGTGGCCGGAGACGGAGGAGGATTCAGGATCTGAAACACAGAATCAAATCATCTTTCTTCATGTCTATAGAAAAACTCAAATGAACAATAACAGTATTCAGAAATCGGAGAATAACGACTTTAATTAACGCCGAAGCTTTATTTTAAATAATAAAAAGGTTTCAAAATGTCTTTAAACCTCTGAACTCATCAGAAACTGTCAAAACAAAATGTGTCACGTTCAAATCGGTCGAAAAAGTTTAGAGAAACTTTAGTTACATTTTCAAGAACTGATCAAATATCGATTATTAACTGATCAATAGAAACTTGACTTTGTGACACAAACATCATCAGGTTCCCAGACGCTCTCTCACCGGGGGGAAGTAGGTGCCCTTGGTGCTTGACGAGCTGCTGGACGACGCCCCGGTGACGTGGGCGCGGTCGTACGGCGGCCCGCTGCTCCCGCCCATGATGCTGAGGGAACCAATCACAGACTTCCCTCTGGACATCCCTGTTAGAAAGCAGACGTCAGTGTGGAGTTCGTTCAGACGGCGAGACGTAGCTCAGTGGTTCCGCTGCGCGGCTCTCACCTGGCAGGGAGCTGGACAGCGAGCTCGGATGCGGTACGTAGCCCAGCGGCACAGACGATGGCCCGTGAACCACAAAATCATTTGTGACCGTCTCGCCATCATCCTTCATCTGCGGACAGAGGACGCGCTGACACACGAAATACACGGCGCCGACCACGAACAACGCCATGACCACAGCCACGATGGCGCCGATGGTGGTGTTGGGTGGAGAAGGTGGCTCTTCAGTCGGATCTGAGAACACAGAAGATGAAGTCAAACATTTAAATGATGATTAATGCGTTTGTTTAAATCAAGTTGAGGGTTTGAAGCCCGTGCAGGACTCACAGCAGCCGAGCTCGTCCGAGTTGTCCGTACAGTCCATGTTGTTGTCGCACTTCTTGTGTTTCCCGATGCACAAACCGTTCGAGCAGGTGAACTGATCCGGAGGACAACGAACTGAGAGAGAAACTACTATTTAAACGATTGTTACACATTTAAATAAAGTTATTCAAAGCAGCTCATTGGTTCACACGCTGATGCTAATAGGCTAGCTCCTGAGCTAACTGTTATCCACTGAATATTCACTCTGGTGATCTATAAACCATTTCTTTCAGTGAACAGCTGTTGACCGGCGAGTGTTACCTGTCACACCTTCACACTTGTTCTCGTCCGATCGGTCCTGACAGTTGAACTCTCCGTTGCAGCGCAGACTCAAGTCGATGCACTGACGACTGTCGCACTGGAACTCGGACTCGGAGCAGACGGGACAGTCCTCCTCGTCACTTTTGTCGTCGCACTCGGCGTAACCGTCGCACCTCCAGGCCTGAGGGATGCAGTCGACCTCGCCCGACGTGCAGGAGAACTGCTCCGGGGAGCAGGTCGGAGGCTCTGAGGAGGAAACGACTCGGTGAGATTCAGTCTGAAGAGAGAACGTGAGCGGACGAGGGTTCGGTTCAGTCTCACCTCCACAGGAGAGCTCGTCCTGCAGCAGCACCAGGTGGACGGGACACGAGCAGCGAGTCGTCCCGTCGCCTTTCACGATGCAAATGTGGGAGCAGCCGCCGTTATCCCACGTGCACGGATGTTTACCTGGAGGAGAATTTAAAAAGAACAGGGTGAGGAGACGAGTGCAGATCCTGTTCGGTCAGAATATAACTATGGATGAAATCCTTCCATGTTCCAGATGAGTTCATTCAACTTGTTGGTTTCAGACTTTCATCAGCAGGTTGGTCGACACACAGAAACATCATTTAAATGTTCATCAGTTTGTCAGCACAAGATAAATGGAGACAAAATAAAAATCTAGATTTGGCTTCATTTCATTTTTCTAGTCAGGATAAATGTTCAGAGTTTAGAAACTACAGCTCCCATCATGCTTTGGGGGATGCAGGCAGATCAGTTTCAAACAATGACTCACTGTACTCCCTCATGTCGAGCTCGTGCACGGCGTGGATGTCGCTCAGGTACCCGATGCGAGCCTGGATCTTGGTGCGTCCCTCTCGCGTCGTCTTGTCGATGCGTTCGATCATCTGCTGCTGCTTGTCGATCCAGTAGAGATGGTTCCCGAACACCGTCAGCCCGACCGGCTGCAGGATGTTGGAGTCTGCGATCACGATCCGATTGGCTCCTGGATTCATGTTTTTAAAGAGGCACCAGGGAAAAAAACAAAAACAAGGTTGTCGGGCAAAAAACTTCAGGAAGAGAAGCAACGAAAGAGGTGATAAACTGAGGGGGAGGGGACAGGGGGAGGGGGCAGGGGGAGGGGACAGGGATACACCAGGTCAGACAACAAGAAGAAACTTCAGAAAAACATCCAGAACAATATGTCTATGTTAATAATCTGTAATAATCTGTCAGAGTTGACAGACGCCCCCTGCTGGTGGCCCCGAACTCAGCGTGACCAGTTTGTGTTCTTTCAAAGTAAAAGCATCTGAACTGACTGTGACCAGCTCGTGTTCTTTCAAAGTAAAAGCATCTGAACTGACTGTGACCAGCTCGTGTTCTTTCAAAGTAAAAGCATCTGAACTGACTGTGACCAGCTCGTGTTTCCAGTGGACAGACAACTGTGATACTCAAGACATGAGACAATGACATCATCAAGTAGTGATGTCACAGTCAGGATGATCTGATGTCATCACTCAAGTCAAACCCTCTGTCCTGTTTTCTGAGCAGCTGTTGTTGACCCAACTGTCCTGAGGGGGGCGCCAGCCTCTACTGAGCAGCACTAACCTAACCTCTGACTAACTGAAGCCAACTTCAGGCCGCCGCCGCCGTCTGTCCTGCATCAGAGACACGAGGAGGCGTTTAGAGCAGCGCCCGGATCCTGCGCTCCGACGGCGTGACGCTCTGGTGTTTATATCCTCCACCGTCCTCTTGGACGCATGCTTCACATTCCAGACGGCCTGCGTGGGGCACCAGAGAATCACAGGAATGTGCTGAACGAGAGCAACACGCCGACCCCCACCCGGACCCCCCCGTCACCCCCCCTGGGGTTTGTTTACAAGTGAATCTAAAGAATTAGAAATAAAAAACTAACTATTCATGTCTTTTCTCTTCCTGTAAAACCCGTCACACTGTTTGAAGACCCCTCGTGCACTCAGGGACGTTTACTCTGCGTCCAATCAGAAAGCTTCCTGGAAACTTCCTCCTCCACGACTATAAATTGTGACGGTTTGCGACGGCGAGAGTTACAACGTCCCGTCATCGGTTAAATCCACAGGTGTAGAAGAAGGTGGTGGCGAGAAGTCTTCAACAACAACGCGCAGGCTGACACCTTCTCCAGAGCTTTGTTTTCACCAGACACGCGTCAATATGAGGAATCAAACATGTGACACCCGTCTCACGTGAATCATCTGATTGGAGCGTTGCCGCGGCGCCCTGACGCCTGTTTATTAACGTTTGTGAGTTTGTCAGTGACGTGCAGGTTCATGCTTCACACTCACCGGAGAGGTCGCTGCTCTCGATTCGTCGCAGGTCTGAGTCGACCCAGAACAACTTCCCCACCTCGTTGTCGATGGCCAGAGCGACAGGTTTCCCCAAACCGCTGAAGAACAACACCTCGCGCTCTGTGCCGTCCAGCGCCGCCCGCTCGATCTTTGGCGAGCGCTCCAGCAGGTTGGTGAAGTACATGTACCTGTGGAGGAAGGAGAAGAGGAGTCGTTCATGTCGCTGTGACTCAAAGTTTGAAGTCGTTCAGTGGATGTTTGTTTTCCTCCCTCGGCTCCGGAGGAACCAGAACATCTGCAGACTCCATTTGCCGACCACACAATGACCCCGAGATTACTGCGCGAACCCCGGCCCGAAGGAAACCCTGCAATTATGGTTCCAAACAAGCGGCTCGGCTTCAAGAACGCTGTGAGCCCGAGAGAACAAACACGAGAACAAACGAGAGGACACAAAGTGAACGCTGCGAACGTTCAGAGAAGAAAACCAGACGTCAGAACCACCTGCACGTGTCCCAGCCGCCTGCAGGGGTCACATGACCACATGTGACGCTGCTTCACGTTAACTGGATCGAAACTCGGGCTGCACGAGATGTCTACCATGTGCCGTCATCGCGACGTCAACATAGATGTTGTAAAAACTGCTTTAACTGTGATAAATGTTGATCCATGTGCTCTGCGTGTTAGTTCAATGACAGATGGAGCTCAGACAGTAACTTGAAGATATTCAGATCACTGACGACCTGTTCAGGGTTTTTCCAGCAGACAACTGATATTTCCCCAAAATACTTTGAACTAAAGACAAAACAGAAAAGTTAAACTAAATTCTGGAAAAATTTAAGTTAAATGATAACAAATCAAACAGGAAGTGCAAGCGCTGGCGGTTTCAGTGACTGTTTGATTTCCTGCGAACACTGACCCTCTCTCCGGGTTGACCACGATGGCGCGCGGTTTGTCGTGCTCGCCCCTCAGCACCACGCCCACTCGGCTGCCGTCCGTGCGGGTGACGTTGATGACGTTGGTGACCTCGCTGGTCCAGTAGATGAAGCGGCTGTAGATGTCGATGCTCAGGTCGTAGATCTGCAGCCCCTGACTGGGTCCGCCCAGCGAGCTCGCCACCACCGTCATGCTCTGCGAGAGAAGAGATGTTAACACGGCTCAGACGACGGCGGCAGATTCAGCTCCAACAGGAAGCAGCTCACCTGGTTCCCATCCTCCTGCGCTCGGCGGATCACGTTCTGCTTGGAGTCGATCCAGTACAGCTGTTTGTCCAGCGGGTCGTAGTCGATGGCGCGGACGTTCCTCAGGCTGTGAATCGGCAGGATGATGTCGGGACTCTGCTGCTCGTCAATCACCATCCGATTAATGGCCGTTTTCTGACTGAAGAGCAGGAAGGACGTCGGAGCTGGAAGGAGGACGAAGAAGAAAACGTTTATCCCATGAAAATCACAGATTATCTTTTCAGAGGTCAAAGTTCACGTTGTGTTGTGCCGAGCATCTCACCGCTGCACGTCTTGTTGTCGTAGTTGAGGGAGAAGTGGGCGGGGCAGCCGCAGACGAAGCTGCTGACAGGGACGGCGAGGCACAGATGGGAGCAGTGTCCGTTGGTGGAGGCGCAGGCGTTCCAGCCGCCCTGTCGGGACGAGTGGAACACCAGGATGTCCATGACGTAGTCCAGGTGGCCCTGGATGACGGTGCGGTTCTGGCCACTGGTCTTGTTGGCTCGCTCGATGCTGCGCTGGCTCCAGTCCGTCCAGTAGATGTAGTCCTGGTACTGGGTGAGGCCAAACGGGTGAGGCAGGTCATCAGCGATCACCTCACGTTCCTGACCTGGAGGAGAGAAAGTTGAGACCAGACGTAGGAGGAGAATTAATTTCATCTGTAAAACATTGGTGGGAAAATAAGAAAATAAGAATTAGATGAGGAACAAACGAAATAAAAAGTTTCCTGTAAAAACTAAATGATCTTTAATGTTCAGTCGACTTCAGTTTGACCTGTTGAACTAATGAAGAGCATCATGGTCTGTGTATATAATCATCCTGAGATGTTTGTGTTCTTCCAGTTTCACGTCACGTGTTAGAAACCTCATCAACAAGTCCACTCGCTCACTGGGAAGCTTCCACACATTGTCCTGCTGTCTCCTCACATGGACTCACTCACAAAATGTCCAGAGCAACTGACTCAGACATTTGTTCTCACATACAGAAACATGTGAGGAACATGTGAGGAACATGTGAGGAACATGTGAGGAACGTGTGAGGAACGTGTGAGGAACGTGTCAGGAACGTGTGAGGAACATGTGAGGAACATGTGAGGAACATGTGAGGAACATGTGAGGAACATGTGAGGAACGTGTCCTAATAGTTCAAATTCAATGAAATTCTTACTCACGTTCAAATCAGCAGATCATTTCAGAAGTTTCACACGTAATAAGTTTTGTTTTATAGGATAAACAGAATCATTTCTTATTGTTTTTTGGAATAAAGAAAATGTTTCCAGAGCTTCGAGGATCTGTTTTAGTGAAAGAGCTAAAAACTCGACATAAACAAAGAGTAAAACGTTTATGACAAAAACTCAAACATGTAAAGTTTTGTTGAGTGAAATAGTTCAGATCAGATGACAACAGATGAAAAGCAGCTGCCACAGAGAAGTCATAAAGGAGTTTGCTGCAGCAGACCTCAGCCCAGCGACGGCTATTTTCTGTCTTCCACATCCTACGACAACACTGCAGAGTCTAATCGCAGCGTGGTCTGTGTGTGAGGAATATTTTAGTCCTGGTTCATGTCCACCCACGTGCTGCAGAGCGCAGCAGCTTTTGTTTCAGCTGCACTTTGAACTGACAGAGAACATGTCCTCGGAGATCATGTATGGACAGACGCACACGCAACACGCGATTCATCAGTGTGGTTACACAACAGAGAAGGTGGAGCTGGAGATGAGGAAGGACGAGGAAGAGAAATGAGAGAAATAAGAGCAAGAAGAAGAGGAAGGTGACGAGGAGGAGGAAGAAGAAGGAGTAAAAGAAGAAGAAGAAGAAGAAGAGGAATAAGAAGGAGATGAAGAAGGAGATGAAGAAGAAGGAGATGAAGAAGAAGAGGAAGAAGAAGGAGATGAAGAAGAAGAAGAAGAAGAAGAGCAAGAGGAAGGAAATGAAAAGGAGGAAGAAGAAGTGGAGGTCAGTGCGCCCCCTGCTGCTGCCACAGACACAGATCATTAAATGCTGTTGTTACCGAGCATGTTAGACGACTCGATCAGCGTAGTGTCCAGGTCGGTCCAGTAGAGGCGCCGCTCTGCGTAGTCGATGGTGAGCCCGTTGGCTCGGCCGACGTCAGCCACCAGGGTGCTCCGACCCGTCCCGTCCATCGCCGCTCGGTCGATCTTTGGCTTCCCGCCCCACTCGGTCCAGTACATGTAGCTGCGGACAGGAAACAGGAGAAGTGAGTAGATCTGATCTGTGACAGTTAGAGACTCAAGCCCTGGCGCCCAGCTCCTCCCTCGTCCTCACCCTTCAGCGGGATCCAGAGCCAGAGCTCGAGGACTGTCCAGATCCTTCCAGACCAGGACCTGACGGTGCTGCCCGTCCAGTTTGGCCACTTCGATACGATTGGTGCCGGTGTCGGCCCAGTACAGGTTCTTCCCCAGCCAGTCCACCGCCATTCCCTCCGGGTAGTCCAGACCGAACTCCACCACGTGTTCCAGAGCGCTGCCGTTCATGAAGGCCCGACTGATGGTCTGCGGGGGTTAAAGGTCACATTAAAACAGGAAGTGTTAACATCTCACTCATATGAATGAGTTTGTAACTGAGATTTTCTTAGTGTTTCACTTCACATCCTGACTGAGTCTGTTTTAACTTGTTCTTCATGAATCATCATTTCAATCATTGCTCTTAAGTCAAAGTAAATATACATCAACGTTTACAAGGAGAAGAAGAAGAAAGTAAAGAAATGAAATCCTCAGATTAACCATGTGTTAAATTTCAGTATTCATCACAAGAGCGTCCTGTTCAGAGTGAAGAGGAGAAGAGATGGAGCAGAGTAGATAGATGAAGGACGATGGAGGAGGGGTGGCGAGCAACCATTCATTATTTCCAACATGGCGTCCCCTGGGAGCCCATTACGGCTCCGCAGCGTTGGCCTCCAGCCGACCAGCAGGAGGTCCACCTCACTGCACACGCTCACCTTCAGAGTGATGTCCGTCCAGTAGATGCGGTTGTCGGTGACGTCGAAGTCAAGTGCGGACGCCTCCTTGACGCCAGTGAGCGGGATGGCCACGTTGTTGTTGTTGGTCTCCAGGGAGATGCGGCGGATGTCCGTGTGGCGGGAGAAGAGTAGGAAGGCCTCAGGGACGATGCAGGTCCTCATGTCGGCGATGAGCTCGAGTCCGATGGGACAGCCGCACTGAACGCCTGAAGGCTTGTAGAGGCAGAGGTGGCTGCAGCCGCCGTTGTTCTCGGCACACGGGTTCGTACCTGAGGGACGGAGGGGGGGTGAGTAGAGTCTAAAGAGAAATGCAACTGTGACACAACGAGGATTAAATAATATTAATTTGGACGAGACTTGAACGCAGCTCTGACGCTGTTCAGGTTGGTGGACTCACCGAACGACTGGTGCACGTATGTGGCCTTGAGTCCCATGAGGTCGGGAAGCTGGTCGATGATGATCTCTCTCTCCGCCGTGCGTTTGTGGACGCGCTCGATGCTGCGACGCTGCCAGTCCGTCCAGTAGATGAAGTCACCAAGCAGCGTGAAGCCAAAGATGTGCGGAAGTTTGTCCTCCACCAGCACCCGTCTGCCCGTCCCGTCCATGTTCATCATCTGAAAGAGACGGGCAGGTTACACACCGAGCACGCAGCAACACAACACAACACAACACACACTTCCTGCCTTTATTCAAAAAAGGACGTGCAGCAACAATCACTTTAAATGCTCTGAAACGCAGCATGTTCCATCCTCCTGTTTTCCCATGATGCCTTGTGTGTTGTGAATGACAGTCTCCACATTGTGTTCCTCACTGTGGACGCCGAGTGGGCTCAGGAGCACAGGCGAGCTGGCAGCACATCGCAGAGTCACTAATTAGAAGCAACAGCTCGAGCGAACAAACAGCGGCAGCATATGGCCGCCACATTTCCTCCTCTTCGTCTCACACTGCAGCGCTGACGTCTCACTCGTACGAAGGAGCAGCAGAGTCTCTGCAGCTGAGAGCGTTTTAACAACGTGACACAAACTGACTTATCGTCTAACAACCAAACGAGGCTCCAGAGATCTGCAGCGACATGAAACGCAGGATTCATTCACTCTGATCAATAAATCAAGATTTCATCTGACCGACATATTCTGTTCAACTTCATGTTGATAGTGACTGTAAAATGTTTTCATGCTCTAATGTTCAGAATCACTTTCCTCAGACTGTGCATCGCTGCAGCTCCTGTTTCAGCCTCTGTCTCAAACACTGGGTCTTAGCTCCTGTCTCTTTACGACTGATGCTAATGCACGGTCAAGAAAACATCATGTGAAGATCCAGTAATAGATCATTGATAACATTATCATCAGTGCCTGTTCAATATATCCAGATTATTTAGTTTGGATGATTTGAATTTCAGAATTTCTAACTGATCAGACAAAAGAAACCAAACTGTCGACTCTGTAGAAACAAGAGATTTTTCAGTGGAACTCTTCGGAGAAAGGTTTTCACTGAGCGATGACTTTGTGAAACAGTCGGAGAAACAGAGCGAGTGATGAAAAATGTCAGGAATCTACAGAAAAGAAAAAAAGCGATCAGCTCTCAGTCGTTCAACTGATCCACAGCGTGGAGCGACGTGATTCGCTGCTCCCAGAACAGCCCCTGCGTGGCCGACTGCCATCTTTTAAAACACACACACACACACACACACACACACACAGTGTATAAATATAAAATGAAGTTTCCATCCTCAGCTCGATGGCCTCAGCCAAAAGGTCTCCGCTGGTTTGGGAGTTGTGACCGCACTGCGGCGACGGTTTCAGATTCTGGGTCTATTCTAAACAGAGCTGACCGCAGCTGGAGTGCCGGCCGCAATTGGAACCAGATGTGGGATCGCGCCGCAAAAACCGGGTCCTCCGAGAAACCAGGGGGGGTGGGGGGGTTGTCGGGCGGAGGCCCCTCCAATCTCCTGCAGGGCTGAGGGGCCTCTGGCTGGCCTCAATCTCTGACTGAGACCCAAACCGCCACAGTCACCTTTCAGGGCGGACTGGAGAGGCGGTTCAGGTCGGGTTGGGCCCCCCCCCCACCCCCAGGAGGAAGCCTAGAAAATACACCCCCCACCCCACGAACATGGCGGGATGGCGTGAGGACGATGACTGCAGCGAAAGAGAAAGCTTCAGTGTTTTCTCACGCAGCGGGACTGTCGACACCCGTCACAGCACCGACGTTTTTACAGCCGAGCTTTGATGTGGAGCCGAACCCATGATGTTCAACAGCTTCGTGAACGACTGACGAGAGCAGAGACGACGCAGAGCGGCGCGAAGCGGCGAAGCGACGAAGCGACTCAGAACGGCCGAAGCAGCGCAGAAGCGACTCAGAGCGACGCAGAGCGACGCAGAGCGACGCAGAGCGACGCAGAGCGACTCAGAGCGGCAGAAGCGACTCAGAAGCGACGCAGAGGCAGCGCAGAGCGACTCAGAACGCGGAACGCGAACGGCGCCAGAGCGACAGGCGACTCAGAGCGACTCAAGCGCGACTCAAACGACGAGCGCAAGCGACGCAGGCGACTCAGAGCAGCACGGCGCAGAGCGACGCAGAGCGGCGCAGAGCGACTCAGAGACGACTCGAGCAGCGCGAAGCGGCGCAGAGCGACCCAGAGCGGCAAGCGACCCAGAGCGACCGACGGCAGCAACGACGCAAACGGCGCAAGCGCGCGAAGCGGCGCAGAGCGACGCGGAAGCGACTCAGAACGACTCAGAAGCGGCGCGAGCGACCAGAGCGACGCAGAGCGACTCAGAACGACTCAGAGCGGCGCGAAGCGGCAAACGACCAAACGGCGCGAGCGACTCAAACGACCAAAGCGCAGCGCGAAGCGGCAGAACGACTCAGAAGCACGCGAAGCGGCGCAGAGCGCAGCGACTCAGAACGACGCAGAGCGACTCAGACGACTCAGAACGACGCAGAGCGGCGCGGAGCGACGCAGAACGACGCAGAACGACGCAGAGCGACTCAGAACGACTCAAGCAGCTCAAACAGCGCGAAGCGGCAGAAGCGACTCAGAACGACTCAGAACGGCGAAGCGACTCAGAGCAGCGCGAAGCGGCAAGCGGCGCAGAACGACGCAGAGCGACTCAGAACGACGCAGAACGACTCAGAACGACGCAGAACGACGCAGAACGACGCAGAACGACGCGAACGACAAGTATCAAACGACAAGCAAGTGAAAAACACGTGTTTGTACCAAGACGCAGACTTTTCTTCTTTTTCTGCAGCTTCTTGTTTCTCTGGTTTCCAACTGGACCCCTGGAGCTTTATTGTGAAAGGACACCAGAGATAATGATGTCATACTCAATCATGTCAACATGTGTCTGACGTAAATGACCAATTATACTTTCTCATATCGACCTTTCACGGAGATTAATCACGTGCGTTAACAAACTGAGTGTGGCTGACAGGACTTTATTTTGAAGGCTAACCGGAAGTATCAATGTGTCTCTGACTGACCGGCCCGGCGGGAGATCGTGTTCAGCAGTTAACTGTCACAGCGAGGGAGCAGCCATGACACCAGCAGGAGCTCGGCCAAGTGAGCACACACACAGACACACACAGACACACACACACAGACACACACACCTCAATCTTGTCAGTCTTGGCGTCTCCCCAGTAGATTTTGCGATCGTCGTAGTCGAGCGCGAGGCCGTTGGGCCAACCAAGCGAAGTGTTCACCATCACCACTCGCTCCAGTCCGTCCAGATCTGCTCGCTCGATCTTCGGCACCTCGCCCCAGTCGGTCCAGTACATGTAGCTGAAGAAGAAACCATCAACACAAGTTTGAAAAAAATATTTCAACTGATGATTTTTATCATTTAGTTTCAAACTTGTGAAACAGGAGTTGGACTTTTCAATAACTTGTTCCTGAACTGTTCTGGAGCCCCCCCCCCCTCGTCTGAATGTTCCCCACATGTTCCTGTTGTTGTGAACGAGTCGGACGATCTCCTGCTGGGTTCGACACATGTGAAACACAAACTACTGAGAAGTATTCATGTGTGAAAACAGCTCGAGTGGAGACGTTTCTGTTAAAGACTAAAATCCTGAATAGTCGTTAAAGAAGCTGCAGATTCATTTTCTGTTGATGGAATAATGAGACTTTATTTTGCAGCTCTACTGTAAAACCTGTGACTTAAAACAGGAACAGCTTCTCAACACGTGTTTAACAGACGTCAAAGGAGCTGATCTGGAAAAAGTTAAGAAAACGGTTCAACAGCAGATTGAGGAAAAGTGTGTTTGAGTGCAGATGATGAAGAGTCGTGGTTTGTCCTCGTCATCGACCTCGGCCAGGTCAAACAGGACCAACTCACCACTGATCAATTATTCTTACGAACAATGAGATGCTGATCAAGGTTCTGTCAATCATCTAATTTGTATCTTTGTTTCAGGTGCATCATGGGAAACGAGTATCGATTAAACTGAGAGATCTGTGTTTCCCTGATCAGCGCCTTCGTTGATTAATGATCAGTTGATGATGGACGAGGACTCACCCGGCCACAGGGTCCAGCACGATGGCTCTGGGCTCGTCCAGGTCTTCAGAGATCAGGATCTTCCGCATGGTCCCGTTGAGCCGGGTCACCTCAATGCGGTCCGTTCCTGTGTCGGTCCAGTACAGATTTCGGGCGATCCAGTCGACCGCGATGCCGTCGGGGTGGTTCACCTGAGACGTGACCACGAACTGGGCGTCGCTGCCGTCCAGTAGGGAGCGGCGGATGGCCTTCACGTCGTCATCCGTCCAGTAGATGTAGCCCTCCACCGGGTCGAAGTCGATGGCGATGGCGTGGCGGATGTCGTCCACCTGCATGATGATGTCGGTGAAGTCCGGCGTGTCCAAGGAGATTCGCCGCAGGTCTGTGCGTCGCGCGAGCAGCAGCATCCGAGTCGCACCTGGAGACGAACAGGAAGATCGGACTCAGGTTGGAAAACAACATGGCCGTCGTTTTAAAGGGACACTTTGATATAAAGAACAATAAATAAAAAGAAACACAAACAACCAAATATATAGAACTTAAAGAAATAAGCATATTTATATAAAAAAATAAACATGAAAACATATATTTTCTGTTTATTGTATATTTCTTATCGGGAAAGGTTTAATTGTTACGTGTTTATCGGGCTTTAAGAAACGAAGTGAAGTGAAAGTAGAAGTGACTCAAACTCCTGAGCAAAGACTAAATATATTTCCCTGGCCTCAGGCTTTGGGCTGTGATTGGCTCGTGGTTTGTATCTTGAACTCCGTGCGTCTAAATCATCAGTTCACTGAGTTTAAACCAAACAAACTAAGTGTGTGTTTTTTGTGGTGATGCTGAACAAAAGCAACAAATTAGTAAAGTTTTAACATCCCATAGTGAACAGTGAGTGGCGTGCTGGTAGTGGAGGGGGTGGCGGGTTCTGAGACGTGGCTTCAGTCAAACAATAAACTTCAGGTCAGACCGTGGCCACGTTTCACTGCAGCGGCCGACAGAAAGAAAACCTCCAGTGAAATGGTTAAACCCCGGCACTGAAAGGAGCCATTGTCTGCGGGGAGATCATGTGACCCCGTCTTTCACAAAAGCTTCTCCGCCCTCGCTGCTCCGTCACTCGGCAGGCGAGGGTTACTGAACCAAAAATGTAAATAAAAGAGGCAGAGGGAGGAGGAGGGAGGAGGAGGGAGGAGGAGGGACGTGTCCGGGGCTGCCATTCAAACAGCCAGCTCGCTGATGGAGCGGGGGTTACCATGGCAACCGCAGGTCAGCCCCAGAACCACCATAAGCTGCTCAGAGCTACGAAACGTGAATGAGGTTTGGTGCCAGTTTGAAAGTGAAGCAGAGAACGTGTTCGTGCAGGAAAACACACAAACACACACAGACACACACTAATCAATTCAATCTGGACGTTTGGGCTCAATTCTTCTTTCTGGTTAAAAAGGAAGATTTTTCTGTTTCTTTCTGAAAATAAAAGATAATCTACAAACGGCTTCACTGACGCACTTCAACAAATATCTGCTGGATTTTTCTTCTGTTTCCACTCGCTTCAAATTACACACACACACACACACACACACACACACACACACACACACACACACACACACACACACACACACACACACACACACACACACACACACACACACACACACACACACACACACACTAGTATTGATTTTTGTTAGAGGGAAATATTTGACTTTGATATATTGACCTTTTCCTCTTAAAGTTTCAAAGAGCAACAGCATCAACTTGACTTGAACATGTTTCACCTCTAGTCCGTGAAGATGAGAAGATTAAAGATGATAATGTTTAAAAGAAATTAATATTAATATTTTAAAATATAAATGTTTTAAACTAATTAAAAACCTTCAGGAACCCCCAGATGATAAGTGAGTAATAGATTACTGAGGTTTTTCCACCATAAGTAACTGGTATAAGAGGAACCAGTGTTCCCACAGCCTCAGAGTGGTGTTGGTGGTAATGATGGCGGTGGTCATGTCCTCACCGTCTCTGCAGGTCGTCCCGTCCTCCAGCAGCTGGACTCCGGTGGGACAGGCACACTGATAGTACGGCTTCATCGGAGACAGGAGGCAGAGGTGAGAACATTCTCCATTGTTCAGCGAGCAGGGAGAGTTCACTGCAGAAGACACACACACAGACACACACAGACACACACACAGACACACACACAGACACACAGTTACCTAAAGGCCAAAGAACAAATACCCAGCTGTGTTTCATCTGTTCACACATGTACAGCTGTCGACTGACAGAAGAATCCTGCCGGAGCCAAACGGGCTGAAAGTTTTAAATTAGCTAAAGATTAATTCATTTGAAACCTATGAATGTGTCTGAGGAGACGTCTGGAAAACATCTGACCGACCGACTCAAACAGGTTTGTTTAAAACCACCCTGGTGGTCAGAGAGGAACCTGCAGCAGCTCAGACTCACAGAGGGGTTGTCTCTTGGGGCTGAAGACGTGGATGTCCATGGGCGAGAAGATGTCCGAGTGGACGATCCTCTGGTCGGTGCCGGTCTGTTTCTGACACGAGTGGATGGAGTGAGTGTTCCAGTCGGTCCAGAACAGAGTGTCCTCGTACAGGGTGAGGGCGAAGGGGTGAGGCAGCTCTCCTTTAACCACCTCCTGAAACACACACACACACACACACACACACACACACACACACACACACACACACACACACACACACACACACACACACACACACACACACACCAATGTAATTAACTGGGATGTGATGTTAACCTTAACACAAACACTGGTTTTTAATCATCACTTACTTTCAATATTTTGACCTTGTCCTTTTTAAACCCTGTGAAGCTACTGTCAACAAAACTCAACACTTCCTGAAGGTTTTCATAATAAAAGCCTGTGATGGAGGAGGGATTTGCCTCACGAGCTGCAGATTTTAATGTGAAACATCCACAGGAAGTGCTGGGTAACAGTGATCAATCACTGGAAGTAATCAGTTACTGAAAACAGCATGATATGTGATTATTGATCCAGATGGAGGTATGTTTTAGTTACAACCATGAAGATATAATTGTCAGCAATCAAGTGTTGAGGAAAATAAGTCTATTGTATAATAATGAATTTGTAATCGTTAAAACGTAAACTCAGCACCAAATTCTCTGAGCTACAGTTGTGGCCTTGAATGCAGCAGCGAGGTGACGGCGTGTTGTCGTGACGACGTCGTACCTGGAGGAACCGTCCAGGTTGGCGCGGTGGATGAAGTTGTGTTTGGCGTCGGCCCAGTACAGCTTCTGTAGACTGTAGTCCAGCGTCAGTCCGTTGGGCCAGTAGATCTCCTTATCAATAATCATCGATCGATTGGTTCCGTCCATCCCCGCCCGCTCGATCTTTGGGATCTCGCCCCAGTCCGTCCAGTACATGAACCTGAGGAGAACAGACACGTGAAACATACTGGATACTAAGAGAACTAGAGAGAACATCATCAGTACATGAACACTTTGATTCTTCATCTCAGGATGAGTCTTTTTTAAAGGTTCAGTCAACGCAGCACGTGTCAGAGATGTTAAATGTGCAGTGATGCTCACTCTGTCTGTTTTCTCAGATTTAAAAACCACTGAACCAGAACTTTATCGAATCATGAAACAAATCGTTTCCTTGAGACTTCAACACAAACTGTTCTTAACACATCACCACGATGGTGCTCGGGGACGCTGTGCAGCTAATTCTCTGCCTTGTTTGTCTTAATTATCATCACAGCTGGATGCCCCCCCCCCAACAGCACCATGACTGATCTCCCCCTCCCCCCACAGCGAGGTCGAACCCTCCTCAGACAAACGTCCACATGTTCAGTGACGTTAGAATCACAGCTGGAACCAAACATCACTGTTTCAGATCGAAACACAAACTGTGGCCTGACGTGAAAATCATCGGATTTATTCCAAAACCTTTTTATTTAATGACCAATTAAAATAAAGACATTTCTTCTTACTCCACCTCAAATAACAGGCTACAATTAGAATCAGGTTTAATAGCAACAAGTTCACTCTTTGTTTATTTTGAGTGACCAGTAAAACTTGACCACATCTATTTTGGAAAAGAGGGTTAGGGTTAGGGTTAGGGCTAACCCTAACCCTAAGATCAGACAAAAGTCTAAAAACAGTTACTGAGGTTATATTTCTATTCTTTTACATTAACCTTTACAGAAGTGCTCACATTGATCTGGCGCCACACGGAGGCTTCAACCCTCAAAATGATTTACTGCAAACTTCTTGAAAGACAAAAACTGATTCAAAGACTTTTAAATCAGATAAGTACTGAAAGTATTTGGAGTGAAGTCGTGTCAGACTTGGTCATGACTCAATTTGTTGATCAACAGAAAATGAATCACGAATCAAGAAAAATACCAAATATCGATAATATCTGATTAAATCAAAAATCACTTTCTAAAAATAAACACATGAATCAGATTCTGTAACTAAACGTAAGTGAGAAGCCGTGACGGCCTCAGAGCTGGTTTCAGACTCCAGGTGGAATCCAGAGACTCGTCTCCAGAGCTTCTCCAGAGTTTGTGTTTCACAGCTGAACAACTCAGCAGCAGGTTTTCTGCACAGACTCGTTCACAGCATCAGATCCTCCTCCTGGTTCAGGGGGGGGGGGCAGCCGGGTGCAGCAGACAGAGACAGGAAGTGACGTGTTACCTCTGCTGCAGAGGTCATGTGATCATGTTGACATCACCTGACACCTTCAGCTCTGATCACCACAAACTCTCTTCACATCTTCGTCTGTGTCTTCTTCTTCGTGTGAGTCAGCACTTCTTCACCAGAGACATTTGTTTTAGTTTCTTCATGTTTGTGTCCCGTGTTAGAAGCTCCCCCCCCCACTCACTCAGTGGAGGATCCTCTGCTGTTCACACTGCTCCTGGATCTACACTTTATACAGGAGCTCAGGAGGAGGAAGACAAACTGAGTCTGATCCTCCAGAGAAGATCCAGAGAACTGAGGAGCTCAGTCTGAAGTCATGTGACTAACATATGATCATGGTATCATCAGGTTGTGTAAAACATGTGGACACTTCCATGTGATGAACATGTGGAGCTGTTTGTGCAGTTTTCACACAATGAAACACGAGTGAAACTGTGACGGCAGCAGAACTAGTTTGTTTGGACTGAAACGGTTCCGACGCCTTTTAGTTCGGCAAACTCCGCCATGGCAGCAGGAAACAGGATTACAGCAGAATCGAAAAACCTTCTGTGACCACAACTGAAGACGACGAGAGGTCAGCTCGGAGTCAGAGGGGGGAGGGGGACAGAAGCCATGGAGGGGGGGGCACTGTCCAAAACGAGCCCTTTAATGAGCCCAATTACACGCCTTTAAAATGTGAGTGATGTAATGATGAGGCTCACTGTTGTGTAAGAGGAACGTCTTTGTCCACACTCACACACGCAGCTACAAGCTAACGGCTAAAAGCTAAATGTTTGCTCGGCCCCGTGCGGAGGCTACGTGCGCACCGACAGCGTAGCTTCCACGCAGAAACATGAATTGGGCTTTAATATTAACATCCATGTTGCTGTTGCCCAGCAGCAGTGTTCCCAAGACCTCCTCCATCGTATCCACAAGCCACATCTGTGTGAGTCCTGCAATAACATAAAGTATTTATCTCAAATCTGAAGCCGATTTAAACCACTGAATGATTTCTGACATGCTTTATGGAGTCACAGTTAACAGAAGTCAACTCCCTGGACATTTTGTAAGAACGGGATTATGTAGCTTTGACTTCGATCACAGTCGATCACAGTCGATCGTCTGTGTGGAACCTCTGGACGGCGGAGTTGAAACTGTGTTGTTCTAAATAAACTGTTTTATATGAACGCAGTAAAAAAAAGGCTCAGTATCGTCTAACTTTCTGTTTCCAGATGAAAACACTGACCCACAAACGGAGCTGCTGGGCCTCTCCACGTAATCCCATTCAGGCCAAGACAAAAGCTTTAACTGATCGTCTGCCCAGGAGCAAAACACAGCAACAGCCTTTAAACACGGCAGCTGCTTCAGTTTCACTGTTAACAAAGCAACGCAACCAGCGGCCGAGCTGCGACGACTCCGAATAAAACCTGCTTCTTACAAACGGACTGTAAACGACTCCGTGCAGAAATGATTTCACTTCTCTGAAAACATGCAGCTCTGAACAATGAGGCCTCGACCAGGAGGTAAGGAGGAAGAAAAAAACTCCTGAGAAATGCCGTGCACACAACACATCCCCTCACCACAAGAGCTGCATTGTATTTGGTACCTGATGCATTAATCATCCCAGTTGAACCGAGTCCAGCTCTGCGTTCCAGCGTGGATTTGGAGAACCAGTTTTCCTCTGCAGCACGAGGCCAGACTGAACCCGACTGAAAGTATGTGGAGAAACGGATCCTGGAAATAAAACGACTCCTTCGCTTCATCATAGAAACTGAGTCTGGATCAGCTTCAGTCAGGCTTCTATCGTTATCTGTCAGATTTAACACTTCAGGACCAGGATAACATTTATGTCTCAAGGTCTCTGGCTGTGTTACAACATTTCAACACAACAACTCTCCGCTGTGTTTTTCTTTTGTACGACAGTCGGACTCCAAACCAGAGTCAGAGAAACAGAAAACCACAAACAATGAGAGAAACCAGAGGGAGTCCAGCTCTGAGCAGAGAAATGAGTGTTCACATTCAATCACTGCAGGTTTTAACATCTTTTTCTTTGTCTTTCAGCCAAAATATAAGTTTAATGACTCTGGAATCGAAGCGATTGTTCTAAAACCCTAAAAAATATCAATTTCTGTCCAACCTCTGCTAACTAGCATTCTACAACAGTATGAATCTGAAACCTTTCTACCACAGGAAATATTACAGTGAACCATCTATAACACGACAGCTCCTCCAAGGTGAAGCCAAATCCCCTGGACCGCCCCCTGGTGCCTGACCTCAGTATAGATCATGAACCTGGGGTCCTCCATGTGGGCAGACAGAGGTGTGCAAACGTCTCCATTCTTAGATGCATCGGGACGCACACGAGCACGACTCCGCACCGATAAAACGTTTCCGCTACGTTCATTGTTTGAGCAAAGTCCCATCGCTGAATGATTGTAACACAGCTGCTTCAGGACAGATGCTCATAAAGGTCGGGGGGTCTCATTTATAACCGTGGCGTACGCACAAAACGGGGCCTGAAACGTGCGAACGCCACTTCTCACGCAATCGTTGGGATTTATAAAAACATTTGCGTATTTCCACGCAAACTCTGACCCATGCGTACGAACGTTTGGGAGACGGGAAAGTGGCGACGCAGCCGTGAGGTGGTGAACTGAAGCAGATTATTGATCCACTTCCTCATTTACATTAAAACCAACAGCTTTAGTTTAGTTGTGCTCGCGCGACTTATCTGGGACATCACATCTGTCTCTGAATTTAATAATCCTGCAGTTTTGATGATTAAACACGATCAGACAATACAACAAGTTCCCTCATATTCTGACAGTGTGTTTTTTTCTGCCTCCACCTTTGAATTGGATCTTTTCTTATTTCAGGCTCGGTTCGTTCTATCGTCTTCACACTCACACATTGTGTTAACAGCAGCAGAGTATCAGTGTATTTTATTTATTGGTGACATCACTGCTGTCCCATCACATCCACCTCACTAACAAACGCCTCGATGTCAGTGTCAGAAAGTTTCACTTCCGCTTCTCATGGCTTGATGCCGTGACTCTGTCAGGACTCACGGTGGAAACCCATTGGTCAGCAGCATAACTTAATATTCATGACGTGCTTTGCATTGACCGTTTATGGTTGAAAGTGGTTTTGTGGAGGGCGGACTTGAAGGCAGATCCACGTACGAACGTTTCCAGGTGGACTGTGATTTATAAAGTGAACATTGCGTTCAGGTGTGCGTACGAACACTTTTAGTATGAATCCCACGCACTGTTTTATAAATGAGACCCCTGGTCGCAGGGTTAGGGTTAGTCTGTTTCCTCCTCGCTCCTCTGACCTGCGCTCACTTTACACTTTTACAATAAATAACTGGCGTGTAAGTGGCGTGTTGCTGCTGCTTCACCTTCGTCTGACTCAGTGACTGCTGGGAGAAAAACCAAACAGCTGCCGTGGCAACAAAGAGTCTTTGTGGAGCGCACGCAAGCAAACACAACAATGGGAAACAGGAACGTATGCAAACCATTACATGCATCAGCAGAGGAGCTGGGTTTGTGCAGCGTCATGCTAATGAGACGGACGACACACACCTATCTCTGTGACGTGACACATTCCCTGGATCTGAACCATCAACCCTGACACAACTTGTGGGGTCCGTGTGCTGGGACCCCATGAACACAGTAAAACTCCACAGACACACACAGTCACCGTTTTCCTCTGACTAGCGACTCAGTGCTTCAATGTGACAAACAGGAACCTGGACGGAGGTCAGAGGTCAGAGGTCACGTAGCAGCAACGTTTAAACATTGTGCAACTTTTTGGTGGTTCACAGACTTTCAATAGAAATATTTCCTCTTTCATTTCCTCTTGTCAACTTGAACTGAAACTATTGACATGTTTAAAACTCTCCACTGTTGCAAAGGTTACACCTGGTGGAGTTTCCAGTCTTGTGTAAAAGTCTTGTGTAAACGTTCTCTTCCGGATTGGTTCATATCGGGCGTGAACCCGAGGTCAGAGGGGCTGATGGGTAACACTTCTGCAGTTATGACAAGGACAGAAAAACACTAAGTTTCACTACCGTTGATTTAAATGGTCCAAGTTTTATATTATCAAAGAAGTGAAGGACAAAGGCAAGGTCACAACTCAAAGTTTTGGTTTGTGAACAAACAGGACATCGAGTTTAACCTGCACCAAACGACTCAGAGTGAAGTACCCAGCATCATCGCAGCCCCCGGTGAGAGCAACCGGCTCGCTGCCACTTTAATCTCCGATACTGAGCCGGATCAAACACTGAGGAGGGAAGAGTTTCCATGAATAGAAACCCAAGAGAGGAGAGAAAGAAAGACGGAGGGAGAGAGGGAAATTTAAATAAAACTAATGAATACATTAAAGCCTCTTTTATCTGCGTCCTAATGGATTTACATCCTAATCCGACGCCGCTGTGGAGCCTGGCGCTGAAGACGCGGTGAGCCGAGGGTGTGTTCGTGTGACCTTCAGTAGCAGACGAGGTCCAGCAGGTGGAAATAACCATCACTGACCATTTTCTGTCTCTTATACACTGACACGGCAGGAAAAACCATTCCAGCAGGTTGGTTTACAACCTATGTGAGGCCTGTTAGTCAGAGGGGGGCGCTCACGGGACCGCATGGACCTGTAATCAGGAAAACATCAAGCTCGGGTCGGGTACAAAACTGTAACTAGCATTAATGTGTGGCTGACATCACGAGGATTCAGTCAAGATCCACAGTTTATATAAATCTATAAAACGTGATGGTTGTGGGATTGTTGGGTCTTTAGGTTTGTGGATGAAACATGAGGAAAGGTGACCTTCCTGTTTATTACGTGTGTTAAACACTCTGTTGTTGTATATGTTGTTATTGGTGACTATGTATGAACTGGATTATTTAAACCAGGTCGTCAGACGAGTTTATCAGAGAAATCCTCCTCCTGCCGTCTCCCTCCGTCTCCAGCTGATACGAGACATTCCTGACAGTCCTCGTCTCGTCCTCACAGCGGAGGAAAGAAAACCTCCACCCGGACGCTGTTGTTGAGTTTTCTGTAGAGTCGGGTGGACGGCAGCGTGGAGGAGGAGCTCCGCGGCCCTGCAACCCAATCTGACGCAGGACCAGCCCCAGACAAAGCAGCGCTCACACGCCCTCCTGCTCGTGTTCGGGAGTCAGAGCCTGGAGGTGCGTTCGGCTGCAGCATCTCGTCAAATATCTGCTCTCACCCTAACCCTAGATCTGTGTTTGTACCATGTGACAACAGAATGCCACCAAGAAACTAAGTGCATTGTGGGAATCCCCCCCCCCCAATCTGAGAACGTTCGGACTCACCCTCGTTCTGGATCCAGAGCGATGGCCCTCGGCTGGTCCAGCTCCTGCCAGAACAAAACTTTCCTCAGAGACCCGTCCAGCTCCGCCACCTCTATCCGATTGGTCTCTGAGTCCGTCCAGTAAAGTTTCCTCCCTAACCAATCGCACGCCAGTCCGTCCGGGGAGGCCAAACCCTGCACCACCGTCTGGACCGTGCTGGCCCCTGACTGGTTGAAGACAGTGCGTTTGATGGCCTCCTCGCTCACGTCGCTCCAGTAGATGAGGCCGTGGGAGTAGACGTAGTCCACGGCCGCGGCATCTTCTAGCCCTCCCACCACCACCGTGGCGTTGGCCTTTTCGTGTGCCGCGTCCACGAGCCGAAGGTCCCGTCGATTTGCATACAGCAGCAGCGGCACGGCTGCAAGAGACCAGAGTTTAAAGTGAGATACTGAAGAAGAACAGGTGATGAACCAGCTGAGAAATCCACTTTAACTTCAACGAGTGAAATTAACAATCACCTGGTGATTTGTTTACCTCTGAAACATATATTATATGGAACATAAATCATTGTGGTAAATTACAGATTCAAAATGAAGATGAGTGGTTTAGTTTGAACGATGTGACTGAAGATTCTGTGGAGTTTCGTCTGTGTCATCAGATTATTTCATATATATTATTGTCCCTTGACGCTTCTTTCTGTGGTGTTTGTCCAGTTTCTGATTTATGGTTCATCACTGATCTCATGAATACAAAAGGAAACAGACGTGTTAGAAACTTCTGCATCTTCTCGCTCTTGTTGTTGGTTTTTTTGGTGAAAATCTAATTTTCCCGTAGATAAAAGTCGTGAGGTGATAATTTGTTCTGTTTCTGGAGTTTTGTGGTGATCACAGTCCCCGACTGAACCAGAACCAGGGGTCTGGGCCCCTGTGGCCCCCCGCTGGCTCCTGGCCTTCGTCCTAACCCACAACCTGACACATCAGAGCGGAGGTCGCCAGCAGCCCCCCCGCCTCTGTTGACTTGACTTCAGGGGGAATTTCCATCGGTAAATATTTGAACTAAAGCACGAAATCGAAACCTGAACGAGGTGGTTTCAGGAGCCGGACGCCAGGAGACGCAGCCACGGGAGGAAGTGACATCATCAAAACGGGCTGTGGCAAATAGCTAATTAGATGTGATCACTAATCAATAAGAAAATACAATTTTGCCTTTGTTGTGTTTTTATTCCAATTTTACAACAAGTAGTCGTTTAATCGATTAGTCGAAGGTTTAGATCCGAGACTGATGAACGTGACTTTATTAAATCTGCTAAATGTTTATCAGCCTCTGAAACTTTTCTGTTTTTAATCTTTTCTCCAAAACCTCGAAAGAGATGTTTTTAACTGATCGGATATTTTACACACTTAAAAAAGCAGGTTCACAGAACTACACATATTGTGAAAGTTAACATGAAGTCTAACTTTAAATGAACACAACAACACAATCTGTGTGTAGCTGAGTGAACTCTGCAGGTTAATGACACAACAACACAGTGTGTTCACATGTTTGTGTTGTTGTGTGTTCACATGTTTGTGTTGTTGTGTTTCAGTGTGTTCACATGTTTGTGTTGTTGTGTTTCAGTGTGTGTTCACATGTTTGTGTCGTTGTGTGTTTACATGTTTGTGTTGTTGTGTGTTTCAGTGTGTGTTCACATGTTTGTGTTGTTGTGTTTCAGTGTGTGTTCACATGTTTGTGTTGTTGTGTTTCAGTGTGTGTTCACATGTTTGTGTCGTTGTGTGTTTACATGTTTGTGTTGTTGTGTGTTTCAGTGTGTGTTCACATGTTTGTGTTGTTGTGTGTTTGTGTGTAGCTGAGTGACTCGTCCATTAGCATGTGAAGCTAACTGTGCTAACCTGGATCAAAGGTTTGTTTGAGTTACAAAAGACAAAGTTATCAAACAGAGAAACGTCATGAAACTGTGACCCGGGTTAGAGGAGGCGGGCTACACTGTGAATCTATCCCGGGATATAACCCCGCTAACACGGGTGT
>NC_061504.1:18224435-18236935 GCF_022539355.2 Hippoglossus stenolepis | reverse complement strand
TGTGTGAGGCTGGAAAGTAAAATATGATGTTTTGGAAAATATGAAAACTGCCGACGAGGTTTGATTAAAAATTTAGAGATTGACATTAGAGATGTGGGGTCAAAACTCAAAATCAGAATTTATAAAAAGTAAATAATCTCATCCGGTTCTGAAATATAATTATAAAAATTCAGTCCTATGGACACAACAAGAAAAACATTCTTGCCTTTCAGGTTTCACATTTAAATTCAAAGAAGTCATAAATCTTTGAGATCATAAAGTAAAATCTGAAGATTTGGAGTCAGAACTAAATAAAACAAAGTTTAAGATTGAACATGAAGAGAATCGCTAATAAAAATAAGAGCAGACAATGTGACGATATAACAATCAACAATATTAATTATGGATTTTCCATCATGTGCAAGTTGTTTGTTGAATTTCCGTGACAGTGGTAAAATACAAAAAAAAATCTAATATCATTTTAAATCACGGTGCTGAAAATATTAATTTCCTGTCTGATTCTAAATGAACCTTCATTTCAAACTTCTTCCAAATTAAATGAAAAATAAATAAAAAATCTGATTTTGTTTCTTAAAAATCAGAATTTCCTGTGATGGAGGATTTTGTTCACATCTTTGTTTCTACACAGTAATTTAATCAGTGCATCGTCCGTGTTCTTATTGTAGAGAAATAAATAAAGTTATATGAGTGTAAATAAAGTGAAGACTCGACTGTGTAGTGACGTCAAACCTCTCGGACCAATCACATTCAGCTTTGCTCACAGTTTAACAGACGTTCTGAACTTCGTCACATGACCTCGTCACGTTAATTGTCCCTCTGAGCTTCCGTCCTGAAAAGTCAGAGCTCCGTGAGTTCGTCCTCCTCACACCTCATAGTGCAGGTCGTTGAGCTCCAGTCTCGTGTAATGGCGTCTGTCGAAGGACTCCATCGCCTTGCGTCCACCGACAGCCAGAGCCAGCGTGAGCACGGCGAGCCCCAGCACCATGAACGCCACCATGCCGCTCTTCACTGCCCCCCGAGCCGCTACCGCTTTCCCCCGTCCGGCACTCGAGTTCTGGCCGGCGTCTTTAGGGACGATAATGAGGCTCGCAGCTGGAGTCGCCCCCGTGGTGGACGGCTCCGTGGGAGGGGGGGTGGTAGTGGTGGTGGACACAGTGGGAGGAGGGGTGGTGGTGGTGGTGGTGGTGGTCATAGTGGGAGGAGGGGTGGTGGTGGTGGTGGTCATAGTGGGAGGAGGGGTGGTGGTGGTGGTGGTGGTCATAGTGGGAGGAGGGGTGGTGGTGGTGGTGGTCCTAGTGGGAGGAGGGGTGGTGGTGGTGGTGGTGGTGGTGGTGGTGGTGGTCCTAGTGGGAGGAGGGGGTGGTGGTGGTGGTCCTAGTGGGAGGAGGGGTGGTGGTGGTGGTGGTGGTGGTGGTGGTGGTGGTCCTAGTGGGGGGAGGGGTGGTGGTGGTGGTGGTCCTAGTGGGAGGAGGGGGTGGTGGTGGTGGTGGTGGTGGTCATTTGAGTGGTCGGCTCTGGTTTGTTAGTTCTATGTTCATCCTCTTTTTCTGCTGTTGCAGCAGGAAGTGATGTCGTGGAGCTCAGAGTCTGAGCCGTCGTCACAGGATGAGCTTTTACTTTCTTTGTTGTTTTATTTTGTTTTCTACTGGTTTTATTTGGTTTTTTCATGGTGACGTTGGAAACTGTTGTCGTTGTTGTTGTTGTTGGTTTAGTTGTCGTCGTTGGTGTAGTTGTCGTCTTTGTTGTTGTTGGTGCAGTTGTCGTTGTCGTTGTTGGTGCAGTTGTCGTTGTTGTTGTTGGTGCAGTTGTCGTTGTTGTTGTTGGTGCAGTTGTCGTTGTCGTTGTTGGTGCAGTTGTCGTCGTTGTCGGTCTAGTGGTTGTGGTGCTGGTGGGGGCTGGAGTTACCACAGGCATGGTAGCGATGATGATGATGGGTGGAGGAGCTGTCCTAGTGGCTGGTGCCTGTGTGGTTGTTGGCGGTGAGGATGTGGTTGTTGTTGTGGTGGGTTGTGTAGTTGTTGTTGTACTTTGTGTGGTAGTGGTGGTTATAGTCGGAGGTAAAGTCGTGGGGGTGGTGGTGGTTTGTGTTGTGGTTGTTGTCACAGGTCTCACTGTGGCTGGGTGAATCAAACCTGTGAAACAAAGAAGATAGAAACAATAACAACCTAAAGACTCACTCACTCACTAACTCAGTAACTAACTCACTAAGCCACTAACTCACCCACTCACTCACTAACTCACTAACTCAGTAACTAACTCACTAAGCCACTAACTAACTCACCCACTCACTCACTAACTAACTCAGTAACTCACTAACTCAGCAACTAACTCACCCACTCACTCACTAACTCACTAACTGACTCACTAACTCACTAACAACTCACTAAGCCACTCACTAAGCCACTAACTCACTCACTTCACTCACTAACTAACTCACTAACTCAGCCACTAACTCACCCACTCACTCATTAACTAACTCTCATTAACTCACCTAGTCACCAACTAACTAACTAACTAACTACATAATTAACTAACAAACTAACTCACTAATTAACCAGCTCACTAAATAACTAACAAAATAGCTATCTATGATTAACTGACTACGACTAGCTGACTGTCTGTCGTGGTGACATCACTCTGACAGGTGACGGGTCGGCGTAGGAACAAGATGGCGGCTGTGATGCGAGCGGCTGACCTTTGAAGATGTCGTAGGTGTTGGTGGCGTTTGGAGCTTTGGTCAAAGGACAGTCGGTCTCCGCCTGACAGTGGAACAGGAAACAGTTCCCTTCTCCTGAGTGTTTGTTCCCACTGAACACGGCCATGTTACACTTTGCTCCTACACACACACACACACACACACACACACACACACACACACACACACACACACACACACACACACACACACACACACACACACACACACACACACACACACAGTTTATAAAGGTGTTATATATGTTATATATATGTATAATGTTTTACACAGTAGTGAGGTATTTAAAGGGGACATATCATGCAAATTCCACTTTGTTAGTGCTTCTCCAGGTTAATGTGGGTATCTGGCTCATGTCTACCAACCCAAACACTGTTATGGTTCCTCTACGTCAGACACGTCATGCTTGAGCGACTCGATTGAGCTTCCTGGGTTTTGTGTCGTCACAAGGAACTGGAAGTCTCCCTACATGGTCAGCCCCATAGACTGTATATATAAGGTCAGCCCGCGGTTCTGCTTTCTCCGCTTGTTGTTGTACCCGTTGAATGTCGGGGTTCTGGGGTAAATGATGGTCTTCATAGCCCCCCACCTCTCTTTCTCTCTCTGTCTGTCTGCTTGTGTGCTTGTAGTGGGGGCAGAGGGGACATTTAATTATGTGATTGGGAAAATTAAAACTCCAGGACAACAAGGGGAATACAAAGTATGGGATGCATATTTGATCATTTATATCATATAAAATATGTCATTTATATCGTTTAAAATCATGGGGGAGAGGGGGGGGGGAGCTGGCTCATTAGCATTTAAAGGAACAGGCAGTCAAAACAGGTCGCTCTGTGGAGGGCTGTTTTATACAGGGTAAAAAGCTGTTTGAAATGATCCTTGTGGTATTTTGACCAAAGTATGTTACAGACATTTCATTAAGACCCCAAGGAACCATATCAACTTGTGGTAAAGTGGACATGCTATGTCCCCTTTAAAGCTTAACTAGATTAATTCGATATTTAATAAGTTTCACATGTTTGTGCTCCAGTCGTATAAAAGCATCATCATCATCACTGGGAATGATGCGATGACAGAGGTCACCAGCAGAGGTCACAGTGACCTTGGAACGACCTCCAGAGACGCTGTGTCTCACCTGGTTTGACGTCCTCCGAGCAGCAGGCGAGGATACAGTCCCTCTCAGAGCCGAACACGCGCGTGTCCATCACCGTGCCGGCTCTGTTCACGGCCACTCGGACGTTGACTCTGGCGCTCTGGTGCTGTCTGGAGAAACACGTCTCTGGTTCCACAGCTGACACAGGAAGTGATGCCAGCATCAGCAGGACGGCGGCGGCGGAGGCGAGCCGCCGGCGTGTCTGCGAGGTTAGACTGGCGTCTGGAAGAAACATGGCTGCTGCCGGTCGACTCTCGGATCAGAAACGACTTGGCGTCGACAGGAGTTCAGAGATTCACACAAACCTTCTGCAGCAGAAGACGCAGGAAACAGCTCAGTTCAACTTCCCCTTTGTGACAAACCACAATGTTTCATGTTTCATTTTGTATTCATCATAAAACTATAATAATCTGAACGTATGGATGAACAGAGTGAAAACAGTTCTTATTTTTGAAAAACATTTGCTTGTATGAGTTAATGTTGAATTCATGAACTTACTTTACTTCAAGTAGTAATTCATGTTTAATTTGTAGGTGATTTTTTATTTCTCTAAAAACAAACGACATTGTGTGTTGGAACATTATTCAACGTCACTGTCACGTCTTTGTTTCAGCGACAAATGAGATTTCATTTGAAGGTTTCAGGACATAAAGATTTAAGCAGCTTGAGGCCGTTGATTGACAGGTGACGTTCACCGTGATGTCACGACAGTCGAGAAACGATGGTAGAAACTAACGTGTGTTAAACAACTTGTGGAACAAAGCAGCAGCAGTTTGATGGAGGAAGAAGAAGACGCAAAGACTTTTACATAACATCTACGATTTTCTACAAACTGTAAAAACATCTGAACACGAGTCAATGAATCGTAAACTGGATCGATTCAGACAAACAAACTGGAATAAAAACTTCTGATTCAACTGAGTTAATGAGAGACTCGTTGTTTCTTTAAAGGTAAAAACTAGTGGTGCACCGATGTATCGGCCGTATATCGGTAGCGGCCGATATTCACCTCGTTTACTGCTATCGGCGTATCGGTAATAAACTTGACTTTCACCGATAACATTGGCCGATATTCATTGGTATGTTTTCTGCAGCCTGCCAATCTGGCATCCAGATTATGGTACACTGACGCCGGGTTTACACCGGGCGCTGAAGCGCCGCGCGCCGCGCAGCGCCAAGGAAAGCCAGGCGCCTCCCATCCACCCCTGTTAAACCTTTGTGCGGTCACATGCGGCCGCGCCAGGCCTTCTTCACCGATGGTTTCGCGCGAGCGAGCGATCGCGCCAGGAAACAGACTGAAAATGATTTTAAACGATATAAATGACATATTTGATATGATATAAATGATCAAATATGCATCCCATACTTTGTATTCCCCTTCTGTTGTCCTGGAGTTTTAATTTTCCCAATTTTCCCAATCACATAATTAAATGTCCCCTCTGCCCATCCACTACAGCCACACAAGCAGTCATATAGATAAAAAGAGAGAGGGGGCTAAAGGCTTGCTTGGAGAATATGTCATTTACCCCACACCCGACATTGAACGGGTTACATACAACAACCAGCGGAGAATCGCGGGCTGACCGACGCGGAGAAATGCGGGTCCGGTGTGAACAGCCAGGCGGCTGCGCGCTTGAGAATAACGCTGTGCGGCGCGGGGCGGCGCTTCAGCGCCCGGTGTAAACCCGGCGTTACACACCAAGAAGGCCACATGCAAGTAATAAACAAATATCGGTATCGGTATCGGCCAAGAATTTCCATATCGGTGCATCCCTAGTAAAAACTGATCTAATAAGAAATCGTTAAACAACCAATCACAAACTAAATCTGAGTTTTTAAAAGTTAAATAAAGTTTAAAACTGCAGCTGTTTGTCTTTTTTAAGTTAAAACTGAGGACGTGATTGGACTTGAAACCTTTTAGTCGTCACTAAACACGTTTCCTCTGCGTCTCACATCTGATGACAACAATAGAACAGACGAACAGAAATAGAAACCAGTCTGAGGTGGAAATAGAAATCTAAAAATGGAACTGGTTCTTTTTTTAGATTCTCCTGAAGTTGAACGAGGTCGGTTGTGATTTTAACGAGTAAATCTGAACATGATTCAATGATTCTTTGGAAACATTTCAGCAGGAAGTTAAATATTCTCTAAAACCACAGTGTTGACTTCTGCAGCTTTGACTCTTCAGGTTTCAGATAAAAACTTAAAGTCAGAGACTCGGAGACTCGGAGACTCGGAGACTCACCGGAGAGAAGCTTCCTCCATCAGATGCTCGGCAGCTCTGAGGATCCAGAGTCCACAGGTCTGGACTTTAACCCGTCTGTTAGAGACAAGACGTGTTAGTTCATCTTATCTGTTCCTGACGTCTGACACAGCAGCAGCCAGGTCAATAACCTGGTTAATAACCAGGTCATTAACCAGGTTATTAACCAGGTCAACAAGCAGGATCGCCCCCTGGTGGCTAACTGCAGCATCAGTCATAAACCTCCTCCATGTTAGCAGATGGGACATGGACCAGAAGACGTTGAAGATGATTCTGTCCTTTCAGTTCTTATCTCTCTGATGTTTGTTCAAGTTTCTGATCAGTTTGCTTCTATTAGTTATTTGATGATGATTGACAGCTGCTTCTTATTATTTAACGTATGATATTGTCATTCATATTTATAAATGATAAATTAAAGATTAAAGTTTGTAAAATCTCTGAGAATCACATCAGTTTAAATGAGGCAGAAGAACCGCAGGCGAAGAGAAAGTTCAGGTCAGCGAACAGCTGAGCGAACAACAGGCGAAGACTTGTCCGTTCAATGTGAAGGAAACGGGGCGAACAACGTCGCGCAGGTGTCGCGCTGGAGACCAGAGGCCTCGAACAAAAGTCGCTTCTGAGGCTTATAGCCCCGTTAGCTTGTTAGCTTCGAGGCTAATGGCAACTGGACAAAGCGAACAAATCCCGTTTAATGTTTGATTGTGAATGCGCATCGTTAGCTTAATGCTAACAAAGCTAAAGCATTTAAATGCTTTAACGTAGCCTCTTTGCTCGATGCTAACACCCGTCTTTGTGTAACAGTTCGCCGCTGGTTTGTTCCACCTGCCGCGCGAACATGTCGTCACACTGAGCCGGGACGTTTTATTTAACCCGGGTTTTAATGAGCTCTAACCCGGGTTTTAATCAGCTGGTACCCGGGTTTAATTTACATCTACCCCGGGTCTCCATCACGTCTCCATCGCTCCACATTCGTACCTTTCTTTTCACCGAGGACGCAGATCACCGCGACGCCGCATCCGTCACTCCTGCGTCGGTCAGAGCTCAGAGGAAGAGTCGGTGTGTGGAGCCCGGAGCCTGGAGATCCACCGACCCGGTTCAGACCCGGTTCAGACCCGGTCAGAGGCGGGGAGCAGGCGGGGAGCAGGCTGCAGCGACCCGGGAGACATGTCGCTCAATTAACACAAAGCTTCATTAAAGCTTCATGAGGAGAATCCGAGTTTCTGTTTGGTTCAAATCCACAAATGTTCTGCTGCTGCTCTGGAGATGAGGTGATGAAGAGGAGGAGGAGGAGGAGGAGGAAGATGAAGAACATGAAGCTCTGACCCACTTCAGTCTTTGTCCTCTGGAGGAGGATCCAAAAACACATAACAACCAATATCACTACCACTAATATATTACATATCTAAAATAAAATCACATTTATCATCCCCTCACATCTTTTTCACAGGAAACATAATTATTATGTTTTTAAATGTATTAAATCTCTGCAGGCACAATAAATATAAATGTATGATTATATTATAGATAAATATAAAGGAAATATTTTACTGGGGAATCATTGGAATAAATTTGTAGAAAATCTCAAGTAATGGCAATAACCACTAACACCCTGTGGTCGCTGGGGGGCGCTGTGGGTAGACGTGTTAGTGGGAGACTTATTGCATTTTTTATTTTTCATCTTTTGATAAATACTTGTAAATAAATCGATTTACAAATCCAACATTTCATTTTGGTCTTTTGAGAAATGTTGGTCCAAAACAGACAAATGGAAACAACATGGACGCCTGAGTTCCTGACTCTACATGAATTAAAATATAACTAAATTATGAAAAAACAGATAAAGTCTAAAATCTTTGGTTTTCAAATTTCTAACTTTTGATGTTTGTATTAAAACACATACAAAATTACATTATCAATCATTTAATTAAGTCGATATGACTTAGTTTTATTTCAATCCTTAAAAAAACAGACTAACACTTTCCTTCTGCTATAAAACTTAAAATATTCCCGAGTTTGTTCATTTGTTCAGGATTTTAGAGCTTTAAAAATAAAATGATGCATTTGTCAACAGTTAAAAAGTTATTAGATTTAATATCTTAGTCAAATTATGGATTTATAATTATTGATAAGTGTGTGTCCAGTAAATAGAACAACAGGCATAAGAGAGAGAGACAGAGTGTGCGAGGGAGAGAGAGAACTACCTATCACCTTTACGTTTAATATAACTTTAGGTTTCTGGTACAACTGCAGTATTTCCTTGTATAAAACTATGTACACTAATAAATACCAGTACTACCCAGTATGAAGCCGCATCTTCCACTCCAGCAAATATTTCACAATAAAAAGCATTTAAAAACAAAAGAATGGATTCACTCAACAGAAACACCCGAGCGCTTTTATTTTGAAACGGTGTCCGACAGTTAAAGAACAGATAAACATAGAAACTGTATTTTCTGAACCGAGACCTTGAATCTCTAGAAGAGCAGAACAGCTTCTGAAGCTCAGAGTTCACAGCTCGTCACTGAAGCTCTGAAGAGTGTGAACTTTGAACTGAAGACGAATCACAGGTTCAAGGTTCGTCAGCGAAACACATTTTCAACAGATCTCCACAAATGATAGAAACAAAAGTTGATATTGATAAAAAATTGTTTACATTATATAACGTCATGTGATCAGTGATGCGATGAAGAAGTCACGGTTAAAGAATCTGGATCGATAATCACGAGCAGCGACTTCTTCGTTTTGGGGCAGAAATGAGCTTCCATACGTTTCTGTCCTCGTGGGACTCAAACTTCTTCAGAAACATCTTCACTCGTTTGTCCTGAGACTCGATCACATGACTTCATGGTCGACTTCGTCCCGACTGTCCCACATCAACAAGTCCTCACTCCGTATCGAACATCTCTACGTCCCCCTGACGTCCCTGCGCCGCCGCCGCCGCCTTCTTCTTCTTCTGTGTCGGAGCTGAAGACGAGTCGTCCTTCTTCTTCTGTGGTGGAGCTGAAGACGAGTCTTGCTTCTTCTTCTGTGGTGGAGCTGCTGCTTCCACTGAGGACGACACAAGAGTGAATGTGGATCTCGATTCCTGACATGTTGATTGGTCAGCTCTTACCTTCCATCGTGGCCTTGTCCTGCTGCATGTGCATCAGCTGTTTGAGCAGCTTTCGCTTCTTCTTCCCCGACAAAGTGATGTTCGCCCTCGGACTCGAGCTGAAATCATTTCATGAGACAGGAATCAAACCAGAGACCCAGGATCGGAATCATGCATCCATTAATAACCAGCTCATCAATACATCTGATCAAACACATGGAAGCTAGTTTATATATTGATATTATATTTAAGAGTGTTCTCTCACTTCCTCTTCTTCAGGTGATGGATGGTGATCAAACCGTCATCGACCACAGCGCCGACGATCTGACGCTTCTTCTTCTTCTCTCGACCTAAAACCCGCCGCCGCTTGAACAGCTTCTTACCGAGTTCCTGCGAAAACAAGAAGTTCTGATACTGCAAGAGACGAGATATACATATATACATACATATAACTACATCAAGTACTGCAACTACATGAGGTACTGCAACTACATGAAGTACTGCAACTACATGAGGTACTGTTACGGTGGTACTGTAACTACAGTAACTACACTACACAGTGTACATTATCAGTATGATTAACTCACAGCACATGTATATATAACATAGTATAATCTCACAGTACATGTATATATATATATATATATATAAACTCACAGTTTTGGGTCTGTTGATTTTTCCTCCGGGTGGAGGCATTTTGTTTCTCACGTGGAGCTTCTTCTTCTGCGCTTTAAATCAACCACACACTTCCGGGTTCTTTACCACGGCCATCTTCTTCTTCGTCTGTTCACATGGCGGTAGGACACTGGCGTTCGGCCGCGTGAGCGCAACCTGCTGCGGTGAAGAGAGAACTACAACCCCCGTGTTTTCACACAGCGTTTCCGGTGTTTCACACAGAGATCAACCAATAATAATAATAACAGTTTTAATATTCACAACAACAACAACAATATTATTATTGTTGTTATTATTATTATTATTATTAATAACAATAGAAATAAGGACACCGAAAATAATAATAAAATGAATAACAATCCCAATATCAATATTAGTATTAATATTACTTCTACTTCTAATAATAGTAGTATTAATAAAATAAAATAAAACAAAACGAGTTATATGTCTGTTTACTTTATGTTCGAGAGACAAAATGTGACGATGGCCGACATGAAAGCTCCTATAAGTGAAGCCAGAACACCTGGATCGCCCCCTGGTGGCCGGAAGTGAATCATCTGTGTTTAAACTGTACATTTATTGTTTGTTTCTAGTTTCCAGAGAGAACTGTTCATGAGATAAAGTATTTAGATTTAAATAGAACAAAAGTGATGTTTCGCTCAGAGTCACAGGGAGTGTTGATGGTTTCTCTCAGCGGATCACATCTGTCTCTGAACATCTGGATCAGATCCATCTGAGAGGATCAGTGTCCAGCATCATCATCATCATCATCATCATCATCATCATCAGCAGCAGCAGATCAGTTCACATTCAGTCGTAACCATAAAGAGACTCAACTTTGTAATTGGCTCATTTTTTCCTCGGTCCAGATAAATGTCGTCCGGCTGGAGCTTCAGAACAAACTGGGATCCAGGAATCTGAGCAGATTCCACAGAGACTTTAACGATCTCTGACACAACATGAGCTGACTCACATTCGTTGAGTTGCTCTGAGGGTCTGGGATTAGTTTTACATGTCGGTTTTCTTTCTGCTGATTATTCGTCCGCTTTGATTCGAGTGTTGGACGAGTTTCAAGCTTTGATTTAGATCCAGAAACGGATCCAAACTTTCTTTTCTTTCTTTAACAGCTTCTCTCTCATCTGAGCGAGAAAAGATTTCAGACTCTCTGACTCGGCTGCTGACAAATCTGCCTCCAAACAAAAACATTGATCCACAAAGTTCTTCACTTTCTCAGGAGGTTCCATTTTGTTCTTTGGAAACTTAATGAAACATTTCTATCAAAACCAGAAGCTGTGGATTTAAATCTGAGTTCAGAGCTACAGCCTCCGACCTTCAGGCTGATGGAGACGTAACTCAACAGTTCATCTTGCTCATTTTCTGCTGGATTCATTATTTACTGATTTTGTTCATGACATATTCATTTTTGTTTTGTTTTTTATTGTTACATAAAACAGAAAATCTGCTACAAGAAAATGTCTGATTAATTTTACTTGAAAAAAAATATATACAAAGAATGAGAATTTATTTAGAATTTATGTTAATCAACTTTTAAAATATCATGTAAAACTTATGAGGACCGAGGATAGAACCCTGGGGAACACCACAGTCACGTATCTTCCCTCGGTGGCAGAAAATAAAGAACATAAGTAAAGTTCCCATCACTTCACCAGGTTTTATTTGAGTTCTTTGACATCGAAGACACAGAGACGGAGCAGCTTCTGTCAAATGTTTAATCCGTTCAGTACAGGGTGTTAATCTCAGTGCAAGTGCCACAAACAACAATATCCAGCCGTGTTTGTTTATGTACAATCTGAACTTTGGCGTTGAGAAGCAGAGCGAGTCGTGGAGGAAACAGACGCTGACGGCAGCGAGACAACGAACAAAACATCTGAACAACATCTGAACAACAGCAGCAAAGAAACAAACGTCTGAACAGAGCGAAGAACAAAAGAAACACAGAAGACGACCGTCGTTTTTTCTTCATTTCAATCAACCACAAAAACAATGAACATGGTTTATATATTTATATTTATATATCTAAAGTGCATTATGGTACAAAAATATAGAGGGACAGCAGCACCTCGATACATTTACAAAATAAATACACCATTCAGACAAAATAAATTACAGCAAAAAGATCTGACATAATTGGAATAAAAAAGAGAAAAGCGAGGATTCACAAAGATTAAAATCTGTCGCCCCACAGAGCATCAATACGTTTTTTTTATCATATTCTGCTATGTATTCTGCGATATTTAGAATATTTACAGACAATAAATATTTTACAATTTCTTTCCAAACAATCACGATTACAGACGAGTGTAACACGAGTGTTTAGGAGTCGGCTCCAACTCTCCGTACGTTTCTGAAACACAAAGGAAAACACAAAAGACAAATGAGTTTAAAATCAGACAAATGTGAAGAAACATCTGTTTTTTATTTAATCAGTAAACACTTGGAATTTATCATGAAGATTTACATTGTGTTAAATTATTAGATTTTTATTAGATTCATTTCTTTGATCACTTTAATGTGAGTCAGTAGATTTTATTGTTTAATTGACGTTTGACTCACGAGGGAGAGGATCCCAATGTTTTCAGTT
>NC_061504.1:18116935-18219435 GCF_022539355.2 Hippoglossus stenolepis | reverse complement strand
GGGGGGGCACGCACACGGTTTCTGAGGTAAACACACAGGAACCAAACAGCTGGACACATTTTCCAGCCGCTGCTCGCCCACCGTGCAGCAGCGAGGGGCGGGGGGGCAGCAACACACGAACAGACAGATATGTGAAAGAAGCTCATCCGCTCGGCTCTGAGTTTGTACAAATGAAATCCAGACTCACATTCTGCTGCTCAGGGCATCGATGGGACGTCCGAAGTGCGGCACCGGGGAGCAGAGCAGGAAGAGAGCGAAGCACCACTGCTGCAGGAGCCTCCTGGAGCAGAACATCTCTGAGGAGAAACACAACCGCAGCGTTCAACAACAATCCAACAGCTTCACTGCCTCACAGGAGAAGAGGAGCAGGCGCAGGGACACTTACTGTCCCTCAGTTTGTCCCAGATCGCAAAGATCAGAACATCTATTCACTGTCCTTTTTCAAATGTTCCACACAGAAAATCCAGGTGAGGACGTGGAAACAAAAATCCCACGAGCCCGAACGCATCCAGAGCTTTTTCTTTAAGTTCCTCAGAGAGAGAATTCCTGAGCGCGAGCGTCCTGTGCAGGAGCTGATGTCACTGCAGGAGGCTGCAGGGCTTCTGATGGAGACGTCTGCTGAGATGTGAGCAGGTCTCAGAAGGGAAGAGGAGGACTGGGGAGCAGAGGACGGCCTCCGTCAGGGTCTGCCCACATCAGGGGAGTGAGGAGGCAGGAAGGTGGCGCTAGAGCAGCGCCTGCAGCTCCACCACAGACCACACCATGCAGGAGAGAACCTCTGACTTTCAACCTTTGTCTCCACTTCACTGACTCAAATAATGAAACATCTGAAAATGTGGAAACACAACGCGACAACTTTTCTTTTACTTTGTAGTTTGAGCTGCGTTTTGTGAGTTAAAGGTTCAGATGAAAGGACCTCGAGCCCGAAACGTGATAAATAATCTGTGTTGTTGTTTTCTTTACCCTAGAAAGGGCCTTTATTTTTAAATACTGTATATATTTAAATACTTTATATTTACATACTTTATATTTAAATACTTATTTAAATAATAGTGAGGGTGAGGTGAGGGGTGTTCAAAACCAAACTAAAGTAAAAGTGACTGGTTGTGTGTGGGCGGGGCCTCGTGTCATGTGGAGTTTCAGGTTCGTTAATATGTTGATGATTCAGATTATTTCTGTAGATGTTTAATGATCTAATGAAAAGAGCAGAAGCTTGAATCTATTTCCCTGAGAGTCGAACTCTCTCCTCGTGTCTCATTCAGCCAGACGTCGGCACCGTGCTCTGTTTCCTGTCTGATGCGCGGTGACGCCCGGTTAGAGCTGAAGTGGCTGTCGGCCATCGCTGCCTTTACTCGCTGAGGAGTCAGGTGGTCCGACCGCAGGTACGACACGAGGCTGAAACCTGAGCGGAGGAGATGAGGTCCGACAGCTCCGACATGAGCAGAACTCAGAAAAGGATTTCACAGAGTCTTTACAGAGCGTTCAGTAAACGCTGCGGAGCGAGAAGATCCGGAGACGAGCGGCTCGATGCAGCTTCACGTTCCCCGATCGTCACCAAACCACAGATCAAGTGTTTCTAATGAAAAACTCTGATCATGACAACATGAAGCAGGATGAGAACTAACTGCTGCTGTTTCTGTCTGTGAAATAAAATAAGAAACATCTTGTGAAAAAGCTTCTAATAGAAAATATGAAAATATAAAATGTGTCAGAAACAGACGATCGCGGTGGATCAGCCCCCGGAGTGCGACCTCCTGAAGATCCTGGAACTTTCTCTCACGATCATTTCATTTGACGGTGAAAACATGTTCCTAACATCTGCAGATCAGATGATGTGAAGCGTTTGGTTCATCAGAACCATCTTTAGCTGCAACGCACACGGATCATTACAGGAGCCTAATCTAATCTGATCTAATCCCATTTCATCTGATGGCGTTAGCAGCGACTCTGGGAGGAAACATTCCTCGTGAGGATCAAACGGCCTCAGACCACCAACTCTGTCACTGCTGCTCTTCTGCAAACTGTTCACCAGCAGGAATCTGCAGATTCAGACAATCAGAAGAAGAACCAGGAATCTGCTCGGTTCCAGAACTCAGCACCAACGGTTCAATCCATCAGATGAATTATAGTTTCTTTTATCATTTACATCCATGAACAGCTGCACGTCACGTGAGCCCACGTGTGACAGACATGTGACAGACATGTGACAGACATGTGACAGACATGTGACAGACATGTGACAGACATGTGACAGACTGAAGAACCGTCACGACAAGAGTTTCAGTCTCCAGACTCATATGAGGTCACAGTGACCTTTGACCTCTGAACTCTCATCAGTTCCTGTTTGAGTCAAAGTGTGAGAAATCCCGTCAAAGTGTTGTTGAGGTGTCGTGTTCACAACCGTGGGACGGACGTGTTCGTCTCGTGGAGACGCGTCGTCCATCTTTATTTAGAGTGAGTTCAGATTAAGCCTCTAGGGGGCGCTAACGGGACTTTAAACTTGAACCTGATTTAAACCAGATGACACCCCCACTGAGCTGTTTCCATGGTAACTGAGCCGACTGCACAATAAGGCCAAATCGATTATTTAACAGAAGTCGATCGACTGACATGTTAGTCACGTGTTTGATCTCTAAACGTGTTTTAAACCCAGTTTGTTCACGTGAAGCTCGTCTGCACACGCGTGTTGACGCCACACGCTTGAGTAAACCTTTTCTCCCACTAATGATTTCCACACGTCTTTTTTCCTGCCTGAGATAAGAGCTGCGGAGCTGAGCTGGTTCTTCTGGGAGTCGTACGACAGCTGGAAGTCAAAGCTTCAGTCGAGTCAAAGCTTCAGTCGAGTCAAAGCTTCAGTCGAGTCAAAGCTTCAGTCGAGCCAAAGCTTCAGTCGAGCCAAAGCTTCAGTCGAGTCAAAGCTTCAGTCGAGCCAAAGCTTCAGCCGAGTCAAAGCTTCAGTCGAGTCAAAGCTTCAGTCGAGTCAAAGCTTCAGTCGAGCCAAAGCTTCAGTCGAGTCAAAGCTTCAGTCGAGCCAAAGCTTCAGTCGAGCCAAAGCTTCAGTCGAGTCAAAGCTTCAGTCGAGCCAAAGCTTCAGTCGAAAAGCTTCAGTGAGCAAAGCTTCAGTCGAGCCAAAGCTTCAGCCGAGTCAAAGCTTCAGCGAGTCAAAGCTTCCAGCCGTTCAGTCGAGCCAAAGCTTCAGCCGAGTCAAAGCTTCAGCCGAGTCAAAGCTTCAGCCGAGTCAAAGCTTCAGTCGAGCCAAAGCTCAGTCAAAGCTTCAGTCGAGTCAAGCCGGAGCCAAAGCTTCAGTCGAGCCAAAGCTTCAGCCGAATCAAAGCTTCAGTCGAGTCAAAGCTTCAGTTCAGGCGAGTCAAAGCTTCAGTCGAGCCAAAGCTTCAGCCGAGTCAAAGCTTCAGCAGTCAAAGCTTCAGTCGAGTCAAAGCTTCAGTCGAGTTAAAGAACCCGAAACTCAGCTTCCTGCAGCAGAATCTAACTCTGAGGCTAAATGTTGAGCTAACGCTAGTGAGCGGCCTCCTGGGGATTCAGACGGGCAGCGCTCCTCCAACAGCTCCAAAGCCTGATGGGTAATGACGATGAGGGGGGGTGAGATGTAAATGTGTCAGAACCCCCCCCCCACAGTGTTTCCTGGACTGCCTGAAACACTCTGTGGTCTTCTCACTGAAGCTCAGTGAACGAACATGAAACAATGAACAGATCATTTGATCATTTGGCGGCGGCGGCGGCGGCGGCGGCGGCCAACACGAGGTGAGGACTTGCAATCAGAACCAGGCTCGTCACTATGATCAGAGCCAGAGAGGATCATGGTGACGAGCCCCCCCCCCACATCTCGAGCTGGAAACAACGACTCCTTGTGAGCTTCACCTGCACATAAACAGGTAGTTTCCTGGCAGCCGCCCCGGGGCCCGAGCCAGGAAGCTGCTTTACATTCAGAGAAAATTGCTGCTTTTTGGCACAAGTCGACAAACACAAAACAAATGTCCGCTTTAATGTGTGCGACCGCACCCCCCACCTCCGCTGCCTCGCTCCTTTTGAAAAGAATTCTCCACACAAAGGCTGGTACTGTTAGAGACCCCCCCACATCAGTGGTCCTGACGGGGCCACGGCTCCGTGTGAGGCCCCCGCACCGACACCAGCTCACAGCTCGTTCTCTTTACCGGGTCGGCACCAGGAATAAAGAAGAATGTGACCTTTAAGACGACCTTTAAACTTCAGAGCTGAAGTGAATTCATCTGTCAAACGTCACCGGCTCCTCTCGCTGCTTCTTGTAAATCTGTTTTTTAAATTTCTCTTTTCTTCTAATAATTGAAGCTGCAGTTTAAACATTGGTAAGGATGTGGAGAAGTATGATAAAGTAAATTTACACAAATCAGCAACACACACGCTACGATTCATTTTTTCTAATATTGAAGATTTATGACAAAAATTTTACATTTTAGATAAATTTGTCTGAAGTTACGTTGACGTGGTCGTCTCAAACGTCGACTGTAAATAAAGATGGACGACTCGACGGCTAACTAAAGTGAAGTCTAAATGTCTTGATCGCCCCCTGGTGATGGTTTCTGATCAGTTTGGTTTGAATTAGTTATTTGATGATATAAAAACAGCTGTCATGATTGACAGCTGAGACTGACTCCTGATTGGTCGGGACCTCGTTAGAGCAGCTCCACAATCACTACTGCACAGACTGTGAATCCAAGATGGCAGCGCCACTACCCGATATATGTTGGCTTCATTTCTGGAGGAAGTTTTCATTTGGTGAAATTGGACCCAGATTTATTAAATGTTGTGTTGCTACATGTCAATGAGCTGTTGTTGTTGTTGTTGCTGATGGATGATGATGATGATGATGAAGAGACTCCTCTCTCTCTCTCTCTCTCTCTTCTTCCTCCTCCTCCTCCTCTTCCTCCTCCTCTCCTCCTCCTCCTCCTCTCCTCCTCCTCTGACAGATTCTAACCAGAGTTCAGAAATGCATTTGGCGTTTTCTGCATTTCTCCAGGACAGAAACATTTCTTTCTCCCTCACAACTTGTCTCAGTGTGACTCTCATGATACAACACTCGCCCACCACAGGAACACATGCTCCTCCACCGCTGTTCGACCACAAATAGCAACTGAGACGAGCTGAAAACGACTCTGAGCAGCAGCCGACATATTTCCAGGGTTTTTGAAACCAGCTTGACCCTGTGACCATGTGACATAATATGAAAAGTGCAGCAGCGTGTTCACCCCGAGGTTTGAGGTCGTCTCACTCAGTCGTGACGGATTCCTGAGACTGAAATATGTGTTTACTCTGATTCTTAATATCTGAACGTTTATGTGATTCAAGCTGCTCATGTTTTTGAAGCTGTAACACAAATGCATTCAAATTACAGAGAAGTGCGTCATCATCAGTGGAGCTGGAAAAAGAATCCCAACAACTTTTAAAATCAAAAATACCATAAACCTCGAGTTGTAGTTTTATACATTTTCTATTGAGGCTACATGATAGCTAGCTAGCTTAGCTAAACTGGGAATAAATCTTACATTTAGTCATTTAGAATGAATGAAAACATACAGCAGGTCAACTTATTATTATTATTATTGTTATTGTTATTGTTATTATTGTTATTGTTTTATTATGTGTCACTAATTTCAGCAAATTCCAATAAAATATCCATCAGAAAATAGATTAAATTAGGGAGCTGAGGTTGTCAGGTTGTTAAATATTGAAACAGTTTTACGTGCATGTTATATCACAGAGCGTCTTCGTGTCGGTTCTGTGACGAACGCAGCAACTTGGTTATTCTGCAAATGAGTCTGATGATATTTTCTCCATTATTCATTTAAAGTTTCCATAAAATGTCAGATAAGTGAAAAGCTGAGCCACATTTTGGTATTTTTATCAAACCAACGTCTGAAAACCTGAAGATATTAAATTTAATGTCAAATATGTCGAAGAACGTTTAAGAAGCTGGAGGCAGAAAACAATGAAAAGGTCTTAATGAATTGATTGTGTGGAGTTTGAACCTCAGAGCAACACGGTGAGTCGTCGTGTGTTTCCACCAGGGAGAACCTCCTGCTCACTTCTGAATAAGATCCTGAGGATCACGACGATGGAACAGAAACGCTCAGCAGACGTCTTCATGTCTGTTGGCACGGCGACGCTCAGCGAGCTGCACATCACGGAGCTCTGAGCCGTCTGAGAGACGGCGCCGGCCGTCTGTCCACTCCAGCGTCTCTGCTCAGCCACTTTTGCAGATGTCACCAGACGAGTGAACAGGATCTGCTGGTGTGTCGCTGCTGGATCCACCGAGACAATCACTGCGCTCAATTACATCTGATTATGGTTTGAGCCGCGCTGCCAGAAAACTGGATCAGAATATGGAGAGGGACAGAAAGTGTCGTCTCCATGAGTCAACACTTGATTTGATTAGTATTAAAAGAAACTGTTTTTAGGTCAGAGACTGTTATTTTTACTTTGGTTTATAGAACAGAATCAGGCTGAGAAACTCGTTCGTACATTTATCTGTTTGTCAGAAAAGATATTTTCTTTAACATGAAAACATGAAGCTGTTAAATATTGAATATAATTTCAAAACTTTTCAGCAGCGACGTATAAAACTCAGAGTTCCTTCAATTATCAGTAAATAAATTTAGCAAAGTATTGAAACAACAGTGAAAATATATTTACTGCTTGAGTTTGATTTGAAGAAAATATCATTAAATTAATCAATAGCATCAAACTAATGAAAAAACTGAATCTTTACTTTACTTGAACTGATGAGTGGGAAGATATTTATTTTATTAGTTCTTGACTTTAATGAATAAAGCTGTTAGCGGTTAATGAGACATTAGCATCAAGCTAAAGTAGTTTCGCATTAACAGAAAATACATTTACATGGAAACAGCTTCTTAAATTTCACTCTGATACAATAAGTTTCTTAAGATTTGATTTTATTAACACTGAATAAATCAGAAGTGTCACAAACTGACTGAAAATGTAAAAATATTATTAATGCTGGAGTCTTTAATACATTGATGATAAGATCATTACTGTGATTATTTAACAGTAGCTCACTACTTCCATCATATTATTTAATGTGTTGACACTAACTACATTTTAAATTAGCTTAGTGTTGCTAACAATGCTAACCTCAGAAAGAATGGGGGGGTTTCAATGATGATGAAAATGTGTTTGTGTCTTTAAACTTTATCATAAAACAATAAAATAAGATTAACTGGAACCATGATGGTTTAAATAACTAGTTCTTAAAGTGTTGAGCTGAACTTTAGTAATATTATAACAACATGTAGAATTAATTTCATCTTTAAATTTGTCCTGTTGATCTTTTTGTTTCCAGACAATAAAAAAAGACATTTGCTCTTTTCTCTATTTCCTCTGAAGCTCGATGTCTTTGATGAAACGAGTCGGTTGAACAACACAAACCTTCAGTTCTCACATCAAGATACTTCATGAATGGAAAGAAGGTTTGTAAAGTTTTTACCATAAACTTCAGAGTGTTGAGACGTGTTTTCTATTATAAAACCACCAGTCGACCAACAACCACCAGAACAAGAAGCAGAACCCAGCAGCACCTGACCCTGGTCGGACTGGGTCAGTTAGTTCAACACCAAAGAGCTGAATTATCCTGGAGTCTGTGTGAACTGAAGTTCTGATCAGGTCCCTTTATTTAGAAAATCCTGTGTTTCAGAGCCCTGATTGAACAGGTTGTTTCCCCAGAGGAACGTGGACCTGTTTCTTTTAAACAGGTCATGAGGTCAAAGACAAACCAGATCACAGAAGAATCCTTCAACATGTTAGGGTAAAGGGTTAAGGTTAGGGTAAAGGGTAAAGGGTTAAGGGTTAAGGTTAGGGTTAGGGGTTTCTTACCGGTGTCAGTCGTGGCTCCTTCAGGTTTGTACGAGTCCAGTGAAGAGTCACAGATAAATCTTGTTGCTGTGAAGAGAAGCAGCTCCTCTGGACTCTTTGCTGTGAAGGTTGCAGAAGATCTTTAAATAAGGTTGAACCCTCCTGATGACATCACAGCGGGTCATCAGCATCATCACCGCCTCGCCGTAGAAGCTGCATATGTAATTAGATGAACTTACTCACTCTGCTGTTCCCTCCTCCCACATCCTCGTTCCTCCGTCCTGCTCCCTCCCCCCCGAACGCATCACCGCTCCAGTCCAAGTCAAACTAATGACACGTGGGAGTTTCTGCGTCGCTTTTCTCCAGCTGTGGTTTTATTGGTGGCTTTGCTCTCACTTTGCTTCACCATCATCCTCCTCGCTGGGTTTTCACTCTGCTCTACGTCACTGAGGCGTGGAAATAAAACCTACATGTGAAAACCAACCTTCACTGTTGTTTCTACACCGACTGAAACTTTACTTGGGCACATTGATGTAATAATTTAAAAGCCCAGAATGAAAACAGTGCTCAGACAGATGTGTCTCGACTGGTGTCGTCTCTGTTTTCGTCTGTTTCTGTCTCACTTTAATTCTACTGTATTAAGTAATGACCCCCTGCTGGCAGACGCATGTTTGTCTGACCCGAGGAAAAAAAGGAAAAATCTCTCCAGAACATGGTGGTGGTGGTTTGGAGCATCGCACCCCCCTCTGCTTACGTAGCATCGCTGCTAATCTCCAGCAGCACGACTCCAGTTTCCAGTCGTGGGTCTGAGGCTCTCTATGTTTAGCAGAGGGTCGTGGTTGTGGTTGTGAACCTCGGGTCAAACTCTAATTCACCAGACGCTGCTGCTTCCAGGTTCTGTGAAGAGGAGATCAGCTCCCAGTTCAAGTTCCCAGAATAAAATCGGACAGGTTCAACCTGTAATCACCTGAATTCACAATTAACCGTCTACTGGAGTGACCCAGCAGGGGGCGCTCACTATCTGCTCCACCTATACCGATCCATAACCGATCCATAAGCGATCAGTCATGTTCCGCTGTTTTCTGATGTAAATGTCGGACCCTGGTGAGCAGAGCCGTCCTGAGCAGAGGATCCAGCAGTTGGTCGTGTTCGTACCGAGAATCAGTCGCATTGTTCACGTGGTGTCGCAACAATCAGAAAAATTTGTTTAGTTAATTTAATTAATATTGAACAATATTTTGGGAAAAGTGACGACCAGAGATCCAGACGACTTTAATGAGTTTATACTCCTGCTTCTATTAGTTTTTAACAAACTTGTGGAATCTGTAGGATTAATAAAACTAAGTCGAGGAGTTTCAAACCATCAATAACACAAACGTCATAACGTGAAGATCACACGTTTCAGGTAAAGATTGTTCAGAGAAAACTTAAATGTATTTAAATCTGCTGACGATGTTCAGACGTTCTGACAGAAAACTGCAAAAAACACAAACCAGGATAAAAGATTCTGAAACCTTAGAAAGTGATTTAGATCTTTTTTCTGATCAAACAGCTTCAGTTGCAGCTCAAGAGAAAGTGGAAGAGTTGGTTTTATAAAAACTCTGGGTCCAGAAAGTGAAGATAACCCGTCTGAAACTGTAACTCTACAGTGAACTCTAACCCCCTGACTCTGACTCTAACTCTGACTCTAACCCCCTGACTCTGACTCTAACTCTGACTCTAACCCCTGACTCTGACTCTAACCCCTAACCCCCTGACTCTGACTCTAACCCTGACTCTAACTCTGACTCTAACTCTGACTCTAACTCTAACCCCCTGACTCTAACTCTGACTCTAACCCCTGACTCTGACTCTAAACCTGACTCTAACCTGACTCTAACCCCTGACTCTAACTCTAACCCCTGACTCTGACTCTAACCCTGACTCTAACCCTGACTCTAACCCCCTGACTCTGACTCTAACCCCCTGACTCTGACTCTAACCCCCTGACTCTGACTCTAACTCTGACTCTAAACCTGTCAAACATCAGACTGACCCTCATCCTCCTCGAATCTTCAAACCTGAACAACATCAACCTTCAACCACTGAGCTGACTCAAGTATCTGTCAGAGTTTTCCCATGATGCTTTTCCAGAGGAGGAGACGAGAGGATAAAACATCTGGAGACGTTTAACAGGTAGGAGCACGTTTCCTCTTTGTCCACAAGGACCTGAACCACATTCAGAACAGAGAGAAACACTGTTTAAAATCATTTTAATCATAATCACTGTCAAATGTTGAGACTAACAATGTTAATGAATAAGATATTAAGGAGAAACAAGTGATGATATAAGACAAGACGGACAATTCAAACTATTTTGACAAAATGGTTAAAAATGTAAAAGAGAAAAGTTGTGAAGTGAAATGTTTGCAGAGAGCGTTTGAGTTTCAGTATTTTGTGGATAAGTTGAGGTTCTGATAAAAACAAAGTAAATGTATTATTTTAATTTCAGACGCATCACATGCTCTTGGTTTCATGAGTTCATCGATGCTGTTGATGTTATATATTTAGTTTCTGGTGAGATTCATCGAACGAAACACGACAAAGACCAAATGATCTGAAATCCTGAAGCTGAGTTTTCACTAAATCATCATTTTTAAGTCTCAGTCAAACATCAGATAAACTGTGTTAAACTTTTAAAACCGGTTTCTTCATCACACGTCATTAAGATTCTGACTTAAATATGAAAATATTCACGTCCCTGTGACTCGGTGACAATGAAGCTTGAAGCTGCTTCACAATGAAAATATCCAGATTTAGTTCTGAACATTCATCATCAATGAAGCTGAATGAAATGATCTCTCTAATTAAATGTCCGGCCGCTGTCTGACGCTGTTAGAGTCACAGAACTAAAGATAGAAGAGAAGTGAAGCGGCGCTAACGAGCTAACGTGAAGAGGAATCATCATTAGGTAATAAACTCGGTGCTCATGTGGAAACATTTACAGGACTTTTCCTTCATCAACACACCGAGATGAAAATGAAGCAGTAAAATGTTTAAGTGTCGTGTTTGTGGCGGAGATGTAAACATGAGCGTCTCTTTATTTATCTGCTCCTCCAATGAATCTGTGTTTGAAGTCGCTTCACGATAAATTCAATCACATCCAGACTCTGCTCCTTCGTTATTTCACTTTTTCATTTAAACTGATTTTAAAGACAAAACAAATAAACTGAGCGAGATGAAAAAAGACGAATGAAGAGAAACACGAACCAAACGGGAGCAAGTCGACGTCAAAGGAGAGAAGCTGGTTTAAAGTGTTCTGATAGGCTCCGCCCACCAGCTCAGGTGAGTGGATCTGCTCTGATAGGCTCCGCCCACCAGCTCAGGTGAGTGGATCTGCTCTGATAGGCTCCGCCCACTGACTCCTGCAGGTGGAACATGGAGTAAAACACTGATGACATCACACCTTCATCAGTCGAGTTCACATCGTCCAGGACCCGACAGCCCCTCAAACCAAACACACGTTTCCACCTCGTTGGTAATAACGTTCAGATCAAACGTTCTTTCTCTAACTTTCTGTTTCTTCCACCTGCAGCAGTGTCATCACCACGTCACTGTACCTGCACCATGCAGAGGTGGATGATGAGGATGATGAGGATGAAGAGCTGCCGCTCCTTATTGGACTGTGTGGGTTAGGGTTACTTGGTTCTGTGTGGGACCATCTCCTGCCTGAAAGTGAATCACTGGTTTTAAAGTGGAAGCACATTGAGGAGCTGATGGGAGCTGACAGGAGGATCAGGGCAGTAATATCTGCTCCCAGTCACATTCTGGGAAGAGAAACACAAGAACAGATCTTTAAAGCCTCACACTCACTCAAAAGCACTTCTGTGGATAAACATGTTTTTATTGTCAAGGAGATGAAGACGAGGGATCGTGTTCTTCGTCTTTCAGAGGACCCTCCCACTCGGGAAGAAGAAAGAGGAGTGAGGCAGATTTCACAGATTTGTGTGAACGTGGAAACTGCAGAATTCAGATTGAAGCAGAAGAGACGACGACAGGAACAAGGACACATTCAGACGGTGACCTCAGGGTGGCGCTACATAAAGCTCAAGAGCATCAGTGAAGTTCATCCTGAGGGGAACATGAACATCTGAGTCACATTCAATCACAATCCGTCAAATCTGTTCGTCTTCTAACCTCATTTCATCCGTCCATGAACTCTTTGATCTGCTCGATCGTCTCTGAGATGAATGACTCATTAAACACGTCGTCTTCAGCTCCGCCCACAGACAAGACTTGTTTCTGGCCTCGGCAACGAACTTCGATTATTCTGCTTCTTTTCTTCAGTGTCAGGAAACAGATGAATTCAAGTTTTCATCACCTTCGTGTTCCTGCACAATAAAAACCTTTTCTCTCCGAGTCTGAAGCTTCATGTTCGTTCCTGTTAGTTTTGGTTTCACGTTGTAATTTAGGGACTAAAGAACTTTATCTGACAAACTGTCACCACCGACGTGGGCGGAGCCTACCTATACTTGACTCTGATTGGTTTGTAGACGGTTGTATGAATGAACGTCCTCGTGGGGGGGGTGTGAGGTCTAAGGGCCCTGCTGCAGAGACACAGAGAAAAGTTTGTGTTTCTGTTGTTCTTTATTCTCATGATTTAAAAACAATATCAGAAATCAAATGAATCTCAGGCCTGAATCGTCAGAGCTGCGTTCAAATCACAACACACACACACATGCACACACAACACACACACACATGCACACACACACACACACACACACATGCACACACTCTTAAATCAACACAGGTCTGCTGCACTCTGTTATTAGCAGCAGTATTTCATGGATCTATTTATAGTCGCGTGAGTCGTCTGATTTGCTTCGTGTGGCGGAAAGTCAACTTGGAATGTGAAGCTAAGTGGAGACATCTCCAGTGAAGCCAGGCCGTCGCCTCGCCGCTGCACAATCACACATGTTACTGGCTCACGCGCTGATTCCCGCCGCCGCCGCCGTGCACAGCAACACATCCATCAGCCATCGTGGCCCTGACGCAGCTTCCGTCAGCGTCGTGCACGTACAGTAAATCTGCTGCTCTGCGCTCACAATCACATTCCTCCGCTCTCGAACTGGAAAACTCAGATGGAGCTGGCGCCGCTCGGCAGTCGCTCGCCCGGCCCGTCCCCGCGGTGCAGTGGAAGAAATGCGGCTGGAATTACAGAATCGTAGGCGAGCTAAATCTCTGAGGACACCTTTGCACATGGAAAGTAAAGTGAAGCAGCCACAAGAAAAACAGCTCATCACACATGCACAGTAAATATTAGAGAAGAGGCTGAATCAGACAACTTGAAAGTGAAGAGACGCTGAGTTTTGTGCAAATCTGCAAAACTGCATGAGTGACAGGGCAGGAGGCGGAGCCACAGAACACACCCACGCATCTGAGCATGAGGGTTCAAATAATTAATAACACATTAATAAACAATACACCCGTTTTATGAGTTGTGTATTTACTGTATTGACATTTAGTCTTTTTGACTGAAGATCCGACGTCATCAGAATGATCATGATTCATCCTCTGAGAACCATGAGCAGGTTCCAGTGGAGGTTTGTATTTCTGTGTTTCTGACACACTGAGCCGCTCCACTAATAGAAACCTCCTTCACCCTCTGGTTGACGTTCAGGGTTTGATTTCAGTGTCTCTCTGGAGGAGCTCGACGGAGAGCGAGAGGAACGCCTCCTGCGTCAGAGCGCCGCTGAGCTGTGGCGGGAAAACCCAGAAGAGCTGCGAGGAGACGAAACCACGGCGGTGGCTGGGCTGGGATCAGACTGACTGCGGTGTCCCTCCACCAGGGAGCTCAGTCTGCTGTGTTATTACAACATTATCCCTAAGACTCGTCTGGACCCCCGAGGGATTCACCCCTTTTTACACACTGCACCCCCCCTGCGACTGTTGGGTCCTGATGGTTCTCATCCTGTCCAAACAGAAAACCAGTCTGTTCGTATTTTAACATCAGGGACTGAACCCGACCGGAGCCGATGTTAAACAGGACTCCGGGTGTGTGCAGATCCAGGTGATAGCCGGGCCCACGTGACTGGACCTGAATATCACTGTTCTCTGAACCCAGGACCTGTGATTCAGTCTGATTCAGTTTGTGACCAATTCAATCAGCGACACCAAGACAGACAGGAAGTCAATCTTTAGTGTCGTGTGACGTTCAGCAGAAACACACGAGTCCGGCTCCACAGATCAACGAGGAAGAACCACACTCATGATGTCAGCACGGAGGCGTTTCTGACCTTCAGCGTTCACGAGCCCATCGTTTGGGACACGACTCTGAGCTCCAGCCTCCGTTCACCGTCTGAGAACATTCAGATGATCTGAACCTGCTCCACGCCCTCCGGTCGCTGAGTGTGAAATGTCCCAAAGTCGGACTGAAAACAGCGAGATAAAAGAGAAACGTAAAGAACGCAAAGTCTTCGTCTTCTACGTGTACGGCTCCTCTTCTTCATCCTCAGATATTTGTGTTCTTCCAGTTTCACGTCCGTCACGTGTTAGAAACCTCATCAACACGTCCACTCGCTCTCATTAACTGCTGCTATGCTAACAGTGCTGCAGGTCCACTGTGTGCTGATACAAGTGTATTGTGTGTTTTGTGTGTTGTTGTTGTGTCACAGTCAAAGCTTCATATTTGACCTGAACCTGCAGAAGCTGTTGCTCTTGGGTCACGTCCAGCTGTGGTCACATGACGCCTCCTCACGGTAGCCAGCGCTCCCTGGGCGGGGGGGTGTGGACCTGGGGGGGGTCCCCTCAGCCCACACAGACCAGACTCTCTGTTTCTGCTCCCTCAACCTCAGGCCTCGCCACAAATGGCCGCCGTGGCTGCCAACGAACACAGAGCAGAGAACTGTGAGTCTGACTCCGTTTGGCCGCCGCTCGCTGTAAACACCGCCCGACTGTAACGCCAGCGCGGGCGGCAGGTCGCTCGACAAAGGCGGGATTCCACTCGCCGCTAAATAAAACTGTTTTTGAGGCAGCAGTGATGTCATTGAGCTGCATGCTGGGACACTCTGGTTGGTTGCTGGTGGCGTGGGCAGTTCTGGTGGAAGCCGCTGTATCATCGGTGTAGGACGAGGCCCAGGGCATTGTGGGAAACGTGCGTGTCAGCCAGGTTCTTTGTATCACAACAGTCGTCCACCTCCACTTTTGCTGCAGCCGCGTTTTCATGCAACTGTTTCTCATTTAGTTGGATCATTGTCAGCGTTGATCACGTTAACGTCGCCTGTCCCCCTGAATGTCCCGGCCGCTGGGGGACAGGAGCACGATCACAGTGTGTGGCGCGCTCACGCCTGAATATCTACATGTGACAGGCGAGCTATTAAAAGCAGCAGTGGGCGTTGTGTTGTGGATAATGTCTGTGGTGTCGCTCTAAACACAGAGAGCTTCACTTGTTATGATACCAAAGTAGAAAGAAACAGCTCTGGCTCACGTCACAGGCCTCAGAGTAAGTCGAGGCTTACCAACCCTGCCAGAGCGTCTGCCAGCACGGCTCTGTGGTCGCACACACACACACACACACACACACACACACACACACACACACACACACACACACACACACACACACACACCAGCGGCAGAGAAATCAGTCTCTTCACACTACAACAGAAATGCCAACGTTTTTAACAATCCCAAGTATGTTCTGAACTGGTTTGAAACGTCCAGTCGCAGTCTGACTACTTGAAGGCTCCGCCCACACGGAAATATCCACCTTTTAAAACTCAGAGCTGGTTTCAGACTCCAGGTGGAATCCAGAGACTCGTCTCCAGAGCTTCTCCAGAGTTTGTGTTTCACAGCTGAACAACTCAGCAGCAGGTTTTCTGCACAGACTCGTTCACAGCATCAGATCCTCCTCCTGGTTCAGGGGGCAGCCGGCTGCAGCAGACAGAGACAGGAAGTCATCAACTGTCCACATACTTTTGGCCAAACTCTGTACGAACACAGCTTGAAGTTGTTTTTTTTGATAGAGCACAAAGTCTTTCGGATAAGGAGGATGAGGGGAGGAGGATGAGGGGAGGAGGAGGAGGAGGAGGAGGAAGAGGAAGAGGAGGAGGAGGAAGAGGAAGAGGAAGAGGAGGAGGAGGGAGGAGGAGGAGGAGGAGGAGGAGGAAGGAGGAGGAGGAGGGCGGGACATATGGAAGAGATGAAGACTGGATGAAGAATGTGAACTGTCCCTTTAATTCCCCTCAGTGTTGTTGTTTGTCATGAGACGTTAATGCTTCGTTGTTGTTGAGGGAACTCGTGTGACGTCGTTATCTTTCCCACCTTGAAGAACCACTGCTGCTGGAAATATCATCAGCCTGTTTTCATCCCTCTGTGATTTACAGCCTCGTCTTTCTGCTTTATGACTTGTTTTACTCTTTGGGCAGAAGCTTCAGTCTGGACGTCCTGACTCGCACATTTCATGGTTTATGGGGGGACATCCCAGCTGATCATCTAAAGCTTTCCATCGCAGGAACTTTCCCCAGGAACCAGGAACTCAGTGTGTTTCCCTCTCAGGGTCTTATCTAAATAGTGTGATCGCTCCTGATCTTCAGACCCTGGTGGAGATGCAGGTGAACAACAGCCAACACCAGCTCTGAATTAGCTACGGTAGCTAACAGTGTTGCTAACGTTAGATAAACCATGTTTTAAATCACAGATAAATTCAATTCACTCGGTGAAGAAGAAAGTGGAAATAGGTTTTTGCAATATTTAAGATTTTCTTTAACTTTCCACTGTTGAAAACAACGTTAAGTTGAGTTATTCTGAGTCGACGTCCGAACGGTTCGGACTCAGAAACAAGCTGATAAATGATGTGAAGTTAATTTGCTGTGAAAGACGAGTTGTTCTTGATGCTTTTTAAAAGCCGATGAACACGAGGATTCAGCGGTTTGGTTGAATCATGTGAGTCGAACATGAAGTTTCAGTTTAAATTCCTCACAGAGAGAAAACTGTCAGAGTGCCCGAGAGGCTTTCGGCAGAATGTGGACCCCCCACACGCCGGCCCGAGGAGGGGCTGCTGGGAAGTCCGCCAGCTGGAGGCACCAGCAGCTTCTCAGGAGGTCTGAGACGCCGCCGCCCAGCCAGAGGAGCCAGAGCAGCTCCTCGCTCCGAGAGGGCGGAGTCCTGCTCGGCCCGTCGGGCTTCACCTGTCGGACATGTCCCCAGAGCTCGTACGTTTAAATTCACAAATGGGTCGATTGGTAAAATACAGACAAACAAATAAATGACCACAAGATCGAACATCGATCACGTCTGAAAACTCGACATCAACTGAGCGTGTGTGAACCGGTCATTCTATGTTTGTGGGGACCAGAGTCTTACACTTTACATTGTGACCACATTTTCACTTCTGGAGAAATTTAATCAGACGTTAAAGAATTAAGACAAAGTTTTATGTTCAGGGAAAACATGATGTGTGTGTGTGTGTGTGTGTGTGTGTGTGTGTGTGTGTGTGTGTGTGTGTGTGTGTGTGTGTGTGTTTGAACACAGGGAGGAGTGTGTGATCAGTATCAGTGGTGACATCACTGCGTCTTGATGTTGTGTTTGTTTACATCAGCTGTGATGATCCTGGGTGGTGTGTGTGTGTGTGTGTGTGTGTGTGTGTGTGTGTGTGTGTGTGTGTGTGTGTGTGTGTGTGTGTGGGGTCAGATTGAAGAGACAGAAGTGTCCCCACCCGTCCGGAGACGCCTCAGTGCGATGGCGTCATGTTTGACATGTTGGTTCCATCATCAGAACTCGAGTCAACGGAGACACTGATCCACAGCTGAGTCACACACAGACAACGACAACAGACACACACTGATCCACAGACACACACTGATCCACAGACACACACTGATCCACAGCTGAGTCACACACAGACACACAGACACACAACAGACACACACTGATCCACAGACACACACTGATCCACAGCTGAGTCACACACAGACACACAGACACACACTGATCCACAGACACACACTGATCCACAGACACACACTGATCCACAGCTGAGTCACACACAGACACACTGATCCACAGACACACACTGATCCACAGACCACTGATCCACAGCTGAGTCACACAGACACACAGACACACACTGTCGCTGATCACAGACACCTGATCCACAGCTGAGTCACACAAGACACAGACACTGATCCACAGTAACACACAGACACACAGACACACACTGATCCACAGACACACAACTACGATTCTATAACGTTAATGTTACAAATCCAACACAACCTTCACTGTCTTCTCTTGAAAGAACAAAACCAACAAGTCAGAAACTAAGATATGAACTAATCCTCTCAACATCTGGACATGATGCTCCTGATGAGTCAGAGGACGGAGTCCTGGAGGTTCTCCACCTGGATCATCACCTCCTGCACAGTCTGTGGACGGACTCGGTGAACCCAGGGTCCCCTGCACCAGGAGGAACCCAGGGGCCCCTGCACCAGGAGGAACCCAGGGGCCACTGCACCAGGAGGAACCCAGGGGCCACTGCAGCAGGAGGAACCCAGGGGCCCCTGCAGCAGGAGGAACCCAGGGTCCCCTGCACCAGGAGGAACCCAGGGGCCCCTGCACCAGGAGGAACCCAGGGGCCCCTGCAGCAGGAGGAACCCAGGGTCCCCTGCAGCAGGAGGAACCCAGGGGCCCCTGCTCCAGGAGGGACCCAGGGGCCCCTGCACCAGGAGGAACCCAGGGGCCTCTGCAGCAGGAGGAACCCAGGGTCCCCTGCACCAGGAGGAACCCAGGGGCCTCTGCACCAGGAGGAACCCAGGGTCCTCTGCAGCAGGAGGAACCCAGGGTCCTCTGCAGCAGGAGGAACCCAGGGGCCCCTGCAGCAGGAGGAACCCAGGGGCCTCTGCACCAGGAGGAACCCAGGGGCCCCTGCACCAGGAGGAACCCAGGGGCCTCTGCACCAGGAGGAACCCAGGGGCCCCTGCAGCAGGAGGAACCCAGGGGCCCCTGCACCAGGAGGAACCCAGGGCCCCTGCAGCAGGAGGAACCCAGGGGCCTCTGCACCAGGAGGAACCCAGGGGCCTCTGCAGCAGGAGGAACCCAGGGGCCCCTGCAGCAGGAGGAACCCAGGGGCCTCTGCACCAGGAGGAACCCAGGGGCCTCTGCAGCAGGAGGAACCCAGGGGCCCCTGCACCAGGAGGAACCCAGGGGCCTCTGCAGCAGGAGGAACCCAGGGGCCCCTGCACCAGGAGGAACCCAGGGTCCTCTGCACCAGGAGGAACCCAGGGTCCTCTGCAGCAGGAGGAACCCAGGGGCCTCTGCAGCAGGAGGAACCCAGGGGCCTCTGCAGCAGGAGGAACCCAGGGGCCCCTGCAGCAGGAGGAACCCAGGGCCCCCGTACGTTCTCACAGAGAGCCGGAGGTCAGACACAGAAACAGTTGGTCTCTTTTCTCTCTTCCTTGTGTCGTCTGTCTCTGGCGGGGTTCGAACCCCCGTCTCCTGGACGTGGGCATGTTGGGATTGGCCCTGACGATGTTTCGATGGGTGTGGGTCCAAACACAAAGAAGAAAGAGAAAAGGCTCTGACACAGTTTGGGGAACACGGACATTGACTGAGATTGTTTGCAGGTTGTAGATTTACTGTGGACTCAGAGGAGGCCTGAACTCAGAGCTTTAAACACTGAAGAGGTTTTACAGGGTTTCATTCACAATCTGTTTTCACTCTTTAAATGTTTATTAATAAAACAGGAAACAGTCAGAAATCTGTTTCTATTTTGGAGCGTCATGAAATCAAAGTAAACTCTGCTGCTGTGGCCTCGTTCCTCAGGATGGTAACAAGCTGAAGTTTGGAGCCGCTCAGGTTTTTTCTTGTTAACTAACGACTCTCTGGTTCAACGTCACGTCCTATTAAAGGTGCCTTGATCAGCTGCTCCACAATAATGTACACCAGAGCTCTGGAAACATCTCAAGGCTGCCCCTCGCTCCTGGCAGCGAGCGCTAATGACGCTGCGTGAGTGTCTGAGCTGCACACACACACACACACACACACACACACACACATTCCTGAAAATGAGGCTAATACACACTGCAGCCACTCTGTCTAATGTTTAAATTGCTTATCTTTAAAGGAGCCACAGACCACACGTTTTCCTGCTTTCAACACTTCACATCGTCAGTGAATGATGTTGCTATTGATCTGCAGCCAGTCGGCCTGCTTTGTGTCACACACACACACACACACACACACACACACACACACACACACACACACACACAGACTGACTGGAATCATCAGCACGTCAGGATCTTGTTGAACAGATGATAAAGTCCATTCTCTGGTTATTTTCTGTTATTGTGCTTCCAGCTCCAAACAGAAAAACCTTCAAATATCTTATTTTAAAAATCCTTAAACATCCTCAACCTGCAGGTTTTCAGTCACGACGCTGAAACTCTTCTGTAAAACTTCACAGAATCAATCCAGTGGAAACCCAGAAGGTCTGAACCACAGTGAAGAACAGACGGAGATTCACCTTCAACACTTTCTATCTGTTGAGGGTTCAGTTTCCTGTAAGAAACCTTCAGCTGCTCAGACGTCAGGTTCGATTCCTCGTCCAGAGACACTTCATTCGCCTGTTAACAGGTTTATTGAAGGAACAAGTTCCTGAAGCAGACACAGACTCTGTGGTTCAAACCTCTAAACCTTTGCTCCAGCTCAGGGTTCTTTCTGCCGGCTGCACCTGAGCTGCAGCTAACGACATAATTGGATTGGCTGCAGAGTGTGACTGAATCCTGTTAACCTATTTCCTCTGCTCGCAGCACACTCCAGCCTTCAGACCTTCAAACCATCCCAGCCTCAAGGCTGAAAGTCCGCCCGCCAAGGATTATGGGTCATTACGAGCCGTTAGTCCCTCGGTTCTCCAAACAAACTCTTTAATACGATCAGGTTCTCCTCAGGAACTCTGGGGATAATCACACAATTCAATCAAATGAATAACTCAAGCCTTGATTTTAATAAAACAAACACCTGTTTACACACGAAACACGTGTTAGCAGCTAAACGTACCGATGCTAAAGATTTGTTGTGTAAAGTCACGTTAACTTCAAATCAGTTCAAGAAGATAGAGGAAAGAAAGAACTGGGAGAAAAACTGTTTCGTACTGAAGAAGCGAATCTTTAAAAATCGTATATATAATATAAATAAAAATAATATAACTTTATATTTAAATAATTGTCAGTAATTTTTGGGGGGGACTACTTTCTGCAGAGGATTAATCCACATTTAGTGCTGTAGTGTGTATTTGGTTCCATATCGTTAGCTTTACAAGCTAGCTTAGCTGTCAGCAGCAAACATTAGCAACACGTTATTAGCTTTATCAGCTAGTTAGCGTCGGTTGCTAAGCCAGAGTTGGTTTTTCTATCAAACACATTTTCAACTTGAAGGGATTTTTTTATCATAGAAAAACTGAGCAGAGATAATTTTTAGGACATTTCTTTACAAGCTGTTAAAAACTAAACTAAACTGAAAGAAATACTCAGTGAAGGTAGAGTCAGTGAACTCTGGTCCTGTGTACATGTGCACATGTGTGTGTTTGTGGAGAGACACTGTGTCAGTGTGTATTTATCTGTTCATATAGACGGTGGCAGGTGCTGTGGATTCCCGTCAGAGGCGGAGCTGTGGGAGCTGCTGTGGTTTTGGGATCTCACCGCTCGGACCACCGACAGTTTGCTGTGCGGCCTCGGGCGGCCGCTCGCTCTCCGTCGGCTGCACTCATCACAGCTGACAGGTTAATGACGGCGTGAGGAGGCTCAGCGAAGAGTCCAGAGTCGTAATGAGGGAACACAACACCACGGCCAACACACACAGCGACACACCAACACACTGGCACATTTCTACATGAGCGTGAACTCTCAGCCCAGAGTTTCTCATGAGTTCATGAGTTTGACTCTGATTGGTTTGTAGACCAAAATAAAATAATCTTTATAGAGAAAGTGAAACAGCAGAGGACCGAACATTGGTCCTTGCTGAACACCTTTATCACCAATTGAATTACTTGAATCCGTCTGCAGCAGCAGGTTGTGACTTTATTTGTTCTACTTGTTAAAATGAAGGTTTTCTCGTGCACAGATTCAAACGTGTGCACTGAGAATGTATTTTAGGAATCAGTCTGCACAGCCTCACTTTTAACGGTTTCAGTGCAGGTGCCTCGCTCTTGCGGGGCCATGTGGGGGAAATGCCCCATTTGTAAAGTGACCATCAGTCATAGTGACAGGTCTGAGATGAGTGAGGCCATTCAGGTCGCGGCGAGAGGAGCGAGACACAACCATCTCTGTCTGAAGCAGTTGTGGATAAACAAGCCGGGCCCGCTCGCCACTTCAGACCTCACACACTAACCAAGAAAACACACAGCGCCGGCCGACAGCTGTGACACATGCACTCAAAACTTTATTTAAATGAACACAGTAACACCAGTGAAACCCCCGACTTCCAGAAAGTGCAGCTCCATAAGAAGTATTCTAAACACTACTGCAATTCAAAAATAGAAAGTTCTAAAATGATAAATGCATCAGTCCTCAGAGCTGCAGCAGGATTCTACAAACGCTGAGGTCATGTGTCACAGACTTTAACGTTAAAACAGCAACATGCAGAGTCATGACCCAGACATGGGACGCATCCTTCATCATCATCTTCATCATCTTCGTCTCTAAGGTCCCGCCCCAAATTAACCTTCATGAATCAGATATAGAAGAAGAGGCTGCATGTAAATTTAGAACTTCGTAGAGAAGAACACGAACCAGGAACAACAACGGCGGCTGCTAGCGGTTTCTCTACGTTTGCTGTCGAGTGGACAAAGCCTCAGTTCCTGTGAGGATCACAGAGATCCAGTGAAAGTCACTGGGTTCACTGCAAACAGGAGCTGGGCCCAGCTGGTTCTGCACATTGAGTTGCTCTGCTCTGATTGGTCCACGTTTGTCCATCTGATTTGGTCTAGGACCTGTGATTAGTGCAGGAGGAACTCGTCTTGGTTAAGTGTGAACTTGGGACAGTTGCCTGCGACGACTCTTCTCAAGATCATTTCAACAACAACAACGATAAAGTTCATCTGCTCTCGTCTCAACACGGATCCGTTTCTGCCCAAAGACACATTTTATTGGCAGCTTCAGATTTCGTCTACACCATAATTGAGAAAATACAACATGTGCAGTGTTGTTTTTAATCACATTTATGGCCCCTCATATAGAAAAGGATCCATATTAGCTGAGTGTGAGTCACTGTTGTGGTGTTGTGGTTACAGGCGCAGGGCGAAGCTGTCGCCTCCATGGGCGTGTTGGTCGCTCTCCGGAAACCGGCCAGGCTCCGAGTCATTTAAAGAAGTGTGTAAAACACTAAACGAGCTCTGCCTCGACAAACCGCCGCGCGTGGCTACACGGAGGCGGAGTGTTAAATAATTCTGAACCCTCTCAACTCGCCACAAAAAAACATAACCACAGAAACGTCTCCGTTTGTTTTCTGGACGTTTGAGAATAATCATCATCAGAACAGAAGTAAAAATACACTCGTTTGTTTTTACAGATTGTTCATTTGTTTTTTTAATTAAAAATACAAGAACACAAAATACATAATGTTAGAAAACGAATTGATGAAGTGAAATTAAAGAAAACACAAGCATGTTTTTTTCTACGTACAAATCCACACAAAACACCTGCTGCTTTTAAAACTTGACATAAATTTATGTTTTTAATAACTTGAGTATTTGTGAAGATGAGTGAAAGATTTGAGCTGAAACTTGAACCAGTTCATCACAGTGAAGCCGAGACTCAACACGTGATGAAGAAGAGGAGCCGTACGCGTAGCAGACGAAGAGCAGACGACTGATCAGACACTTTAAACTCAGGACGATGAATCGTCTCTTAATTGATGAACGAGACGTCATTAACTCTGCAAAGTATTGGACAATTTAACATGTTGACCTGATGGTGGCGCTACATGAAAAGTCAGAGGATCATCTTCTGGGGACAATGAATATTCAGAGGAGTTAGTAGTTAAGTTGTTTATATTAATGTGTTTAATTATATTTATGTATTAAATAACATTCAGTATCAACATGTGAGGAAACTGAGGTTGATGTGATATTTTCATATTCATGTTCCTGTGATGAATCTTAAGTCGTGGTCGTAGCGAGCAGCAGCAGCCCCCCCCCAGCGTTGGTCCTCCCTGGTATGTAAACAGTGACACAGTTCCTCAGCAGCCGCAGTGATCCAGAGTTTCCAGAGCGAGCGCCTCGCCACCAGGGGCGTCTGAGCTGTGACTAATAAACGTGTCATTAAGGCAGGGGGGGGGGTCACAGGGCGGGCGGAGTGCGACCCTGAATCCAGGCCTCATTAAGTCTGTGGATTTCCACTGTTCAGCCGCTCGCTGGAGGCCGGCGTGTGTCGCTCCCTCAACCTGTCAATACTTATGTTTAAGTTGGAGGGAAAAAGTGACGGGTTGCTCCTGGACGAGGAGCGAATCATCTCCCTGAAGGGCGGAGCCAGTGAGGCTCGTGTCCCCTGATTGGCTGCCGGCTGCCCAGATGAGATTCAGCTCTGTTGGTTATGAGGTGACAGCAGGGGAGTGGGGGGGCAGCGAGGACCAGGAGCGATTACTGATCAGTGGAGGGGGAGGTTCCATCTCTGATTGGAGGAATGAACCAGTTCACCTCAGGGCCAGGACCAGTTCACCTCAGGGCCGGGACCAGTTCACCTCAGGGCCGGGACCAGTTCACATCAGGGACGCACCACTTGTCCCCGTGTGAAACTGTCCCCGACTCCTCTGGCGTCTCCCTGTGAACCCGACGCTCCTACAACCTGAGACGCCTCCACTCTTCTTCTGTGGACATTTATTAGAAGCGTCACGTCATCGGAGGCCGAGCGGCCGGCCACCCTGCAGCCGACTCCAAGGCCACGTTTGAACTCGTCCCCGTTCCCACACTGGCCTCATTCATCTCTAATTACTTTGACCTTTGAGAGTTTTCCTCTTCAAAATAAAGGCTGACGCTCTGGAGGAGTCCGGTCTGGTATCTGGGCTCCAGACTCATTTGTCTTCACTTGTGTTCGGGCCCATTAGTGAGTTTGACTCGAGAACCTGTGATGTCATGGACGAATAAAGCCGCAGTGATTCACCTGGATTTGTGAACTCGTATTTTCTCAGCTGCAGGTTCCAGTCGTCGTAAATCGTGTTTGCAGAGTGAGTAACGTTCGATACCGGAGCCGTCAGTCGACCCATTGATGAAACGCTGATCGAGTCCAGTTCATCGCTGTTGATCAACTCATCACATTCACTGAGGCTGGAATCGTTTACAGAGGAAGACCCAGGATCGAAAGATGCTAAATGCTTCAAAATAAAAGCACGTAAAAAGATTCACACTGCTTCAAAATAAGAGCAGACCAAAAGATGGCAAGACCTTCAAAATAAAAGCAGGTCAAAGGATTCAAAGAAGCCTTGAGATAAAATCTGTGGCGATTTGAATGGATTTCTGAATTTCATTTAAAATGTAAGTTTGAAATGATAAAATCAAGCTGGTCTGCAGATGAATTCAGGCCAATCGCCTCGTCTCATTCTGACCAATCAGGTGACTGAGAGGCTTTTACACATTCCATCGTTATGATGATGGAAAATAAACTAAAACCATTCTTCTAACCTTGTCCCTTCAAAACGACTTCAATTTTTCTTTCCCTTATTCCAAACATGGCAGCGCGCCGGCAGCCTCTCTCTGGTTCTGGGCCCCGGAGCTCGGAGGTATCGCGCTCGATGCCCAGTCGTGAGCTCACTTCTTATTGACTCACCCCCCCCAGCCTCTCCGATGGGACGTCTGGGTACGAAGGCCAGGTGAGGAGGTGAACCCGCGGCACAGAGGCCGTCTCAGCCCCGTCACAGCAGACGTCAGGGAACCGGTCTGAAGTGCGAGAGATTAACACTCGCTCAGAAACACGTTAACGGGCGACGGTCGTGGGTCGCGGCGCTGCTGCCACCAGTCGTTACCGAGGCTGCGGTGAATCCAGTGGGGACATAATGAGACGCATTTGTTTGACTTTAAAAGGAACAGTCTATTAAAAACAGAGCTCGTAAATACTCCCATGTCCACACCTCCTGACAAACACAGGCCAGGTCTGACAGAAGATAATAAGCAGCAGTGAAGTCGGTTTTTAATAACGTGACCTCCCTCGCCTCCGCTTTTTCCACTCGCAGCCACAGAAACCTGCTCCGGCCTCAGACGTCTCAAACTGAGGAGGAATGTTCGATACGTCCAGAAACCATTTCAGAAGAAGACGTGCACGTCTCCACAGGAACGTACATGTGCATCACATGACCTATGGAAAGTAATGGAATACTCTGCCGGCTGTGAAGGAACCGGTTGATCTAAGTTACTTAACGAAACGATAATAAGCCTCATGCACAAACATGTTCGTGTTCTCCTTCGTTTGTTCGTAAACTGACGAACACGTTAGATTCAAGCTTCCATCTTCAGAAAAGTGTGTAAATGACGTAAACATGAGAAATTCCACCTGCGTGTATTTCAGGTAACGTGCACGAGGATAGCCCGTTAGCACACGTTAGCATTATCAAGTGTTTTTCTTTCTCTGAGTAAAGGTTCATTAAAGGTTTATTAATGTTTATTAAAGGTTTGATAAAGGTTTATAATGTTTATTAAGGTGTATTAATGTTTATTAGGGTTTGATAAAGGTTTATTACGGTTTAATAATGTTTATTAATGTTTATTCATGTTTATTATGGTTTATTAATGTTTATTAAAGGTTTGATAAAGGTTTATTCATGTTTATTCATGTTTATTATGGTTTACTAAGGTTTATTAAAGCTTCAGTACAGTTCTCTCTGTGGGACCCGTTCAGTCTGAAACAAACTGAGGTGAAATCTCTCACGTCTTCATGTTCCGTTGCTGCTCTCGTGTTTATAACAGTTTCAGTGGCTCGTTAGACTCTGAGTTTATAATAAAGTTTAAATGATGGTGAGGACGATGTTTACAGAACAGCTTCACAGCTCCTGACAGAGTCTATATTTATCCAGACCTCACAAACATCTGGACGAGCTGCAGCAGCTGTAAACCTACAGTAGGTGCTTCTGTGCAGCCTCCACTTATTAGCTCTTGTCCTGTTCCTGAGGTTTGGATGGAGTTACTCCACCGCACAGTAAAACCAGAGGAGGAGTAGTCGTGTGGAGCGTCTCCCTCTGGTCTGAAAATCCCCTGGCAGGCGGCGGTCTGGTGGCCGACACGTCTTTGTCTCAAACAACACAAAGAACGCAGAGCTCCAGTAAAAAGCCTGAAGCCACGAGACGAGCTCAGCAACATGGACGACGTCACCTCAGACCTGAACGGACCTGAGGTTCAACCTGAGGATCAGGAACAGCAGCTCATCATCTCACCTTCACCAGGAAACAACGACGGACTTGGATTCACGATTTTCTTTTAAAATTTGAAAACCTAAAAAGTGACTAAGTGACATCTCAGTTAATTTACATTTTATATGTTGAGCTTTTATCTCTTTTAACTTTGATTTATTATTACATTATTTGAAAGGCTCAAAGTGTTTTGAGTGTATTTTTTCTTATGTCTATGTTTAGATGAAGCTCGACAAGATCAACAAAGTTTTCAATCTTTACATCAGACGTGAAAAATCATCTACCACGAGATTATGAGATGAAATCATATCAAACCTTTGAATCAGAATAATTCACCTTCACTAACCCGTCGAGTGTCAGGAAACTTTATGATGTCACAGTGACTTTGACCTTTGACCTTTGACCTTTTGGATATAAAGCGTCATCATCATCTGTTTGGTGCATCCATCCTGGACGTGACCTTGACCTTTGACCTCTCATCACCGACATCTGTTCATCTTTGAGTTAAACAAAAAACGACTTCTCTGGAGTGAGAAGGTAACGTGGAGGCCAAGTGAAGAAGATGTTTGTTGGTGACTGATGAAGAGTGATGAAGAGTCTGTGCAGCTCGTCCTGTGAATCTGAATCAAAGTGGCCGATCCCATCAGGGGGGTTTTCGAGGGACTGAGGTCCGACATCGAACATTTAAGTATGAATTAATAATATGATTATTAATTCATACTTTATGATCTCATCTGATCTACAGACAAACTCTTGACAGACTCCATTGAAATTAGTTTTTAAAGAATCTGTTTCCTGCACTTCTTCCTTTATGAAGCACATGCAATTAAATCCAGCTCTGATTTCAGAGAAGTTGTAAATCTGCTCTGAAGTGGCTGAGCTGAATTTCATTTAAATAAGAAACATCTATAAACGTTCTAACGCTCAATGAAACGTGGGAAATGAGAAATCTGTGTGGCCTCAGGTCGTCTGTCGCTGCCACTTTACTGTCTCGTCTGTGAACGTTTCAGAACGTCTTCTTCAGAGGTGGAGAAGAGACGTGAGGAAGAGGAGGAGCTGCGAAGGATGTGGCTGATAAAACTTTACTTGTCTCTCCGCTCCAGATGCAAGTTAATTCAAACCGGAGGTGGTTTGTAATCGTGAGTTTAAATCCGTCCGGAAACAAAACGACCTCAGACTAATTAAAAACCAGAGTTTATCTCCGATATTCAACTTTTAAAATATGAAGAACTCTGAACAGAGTTTGGTGGATTTGTTACAGCAGCAGCTCTGGTTCAGGAAGCAGAGGATCATGGGTAATGTCCCCTGTTCAATTAATGATTCTGTTCATGATTGTTATTATTTTATGTTTTAATGTCTTTATTTTCCTTACCTTAGTTTTTTATCTTTACTTGTGCTGTTTTTTCTTTGTGATGATTTTGAAGCTCACATTAAACGTTATAAATATGTTTCATGTTGTGTTTTCGTGACCTGAACAAGTTTGTTGTTCAGATTTATTTCATCATGTGAGAAGTGATACGCCCCCCCCCCCTGCAGACGCTGGCTGTGATTGGTCCGATGCTGTTTCCATCTGCGTCGCAGCCATTTACAGGATCCACTTGTTGATGTTCACTTCTTGGTTTGTTCCTGTGGAGTCGACGAGAGGAGAAATATTCAGACGGACTCGAGCTCAGAAATAAAAAAGTGTGTCAGCTCGACGCCAGAGAGAAAGAATCCGCTCAGCGTTTCTCAGTAACTGTAAATGACATGTTTAAAGTATCAACTCCTTTAACTAACTCCCTTGTTCATACCAATTGACTTGAGAGGAGAAGAAAATGCAATTTGGCCTCGAACGCTCGCGTTCCTTTTTCCCCCTATTTGGGCGTCGCTATGGAAACTGAGCTTTGTTGACGGGGCGTGTTGACAGGCGGCCTCTCGGGCCAAATGCAGAGAAATCCCCACAACGCCTCATGAGAGCAATGCATGCAGGGAAAATCCTGCAAAATCATTTTCTCAGGAGTTTCTGCAGATTCAGGAAATAGAAATAAAACTCTTTTTGTCATCAGGTGATTTTTATCTGAATAAAGTTTCACAGTTTGATTCCTTTGTTCCCTCTTTTTCTCCTCTCCTTCCTCCTTGTTTCCTTTACTTCTTCTCTCCTTCCTCCTTGTTTCCTCTCTATATTCATCTCCTCTCCTTGTTTCCTTTACTTCTTCTCTCCTTCCTCCTTGTTTCCTTTACTTCTTCTCTTCTTCCTCCTTGTTTCCTTTACTTCTTCTCTTCTTCCTCCTTGTTTCCTCTCTATATTCATCTCCTCTCCTTGTTTCCTTTACTTCTTCTCTCCTTCCTCCTTGTTTCCTTTACTTCTTCTCTTCTTCCTCCTTGTTTCCTCTCTATATTCATCTCCTCTCCTTGTTTCCTTTACTTCTTCTCTCCTTCCTCCTTGTTTCCTTTACTTCTTCTCTTCTTCCTCCTTGTTTCCTTTACTTCTTCTCTTCTTCCTCCTTGTTTCCTTTACTTCTTCTCTTCTTCCTCCTTATTTCCTCTCTATATTCATCTCCTCTCCTTGTTTCCTTTGCTTCTTCTCTTTTCATTACATTTCTTTGATTGTTTCTATTTAATTTTCCTGCCTTTATCTTTCCTTGATTTCTTTTGTTTGCTTCTTTACTTTTTTATTCCTTTTCTTTTTGTTCTTTAGTTTCCTTTCCTTCAACCTCTCCTCTCCTTCCCTTTTCCTCTTTACCATTCCATACTTTTATTTCTATCATTACTCCTTCTTTGCTTCCTTCCTCTCCTTGTTTCCTCATCAGATTCCTCAGTGGAGGTCTAGAGTTCCTCCTCCCTCATCCATCCAAGTGGGTTCGTGTCACCAGCGTCCTGCTGAGTGAGGATGTTTAAACAGTTGGAGGAGAGTCGACTGATTGGTCCTCTGGAGGTTGGGGGTCGTGACATCATCGTACCTGCAGCAGGAGGTCGTTGACTCCGCCCTTCAGCCTCGACGCTCAGAGAAGAATCCTGACTACGCTCATGGAAGCTCCACGTCAGGTTTTCTCCGAACATTGATTCCACGAAGAAAAGAGCTTAGTGAGGATTTACTGATGCTCCGCCCTCTTTCCCTCCGTCGGCCACACGATCCACTGGAGAACAAGAAACACGACTTCTTTAGATCTTTGTCTATTTTAAAAATCATCTGCAGGAGGGTTGTTTATCATCGTGTGTTTCTGATCATTAACTCCAGGATCGTCTGCTGGCCACAGACGCTGGTTTAATTCAGCTGAGACTGACTCCTGATTGGTTTGAGTGCTTATGTGGGTGGGGCCTCGGTCCAGCAGCTCCACCCCCTGATCGCTACGACTCTGAAAATACATCAAAAGTACAAGATGGCAGCGTTCACGTCCAAAATATATAAGCTTCATTATTGTACGAGAGGAGGAAGTAATGTGTCGTCCATCTTAATATATACAGTCACTGATCATCTTTATATACAGTCACTGATCGTCTTTATATACAGTCACTGATGGTCTTTACATCCGATCATCTTTATATACAGTCACTGATCCTCTTATATACAGTCACTGATGGTCTTTATATACAGTCACTGATCATCTTTATATACAGTCACTGATCATCTTTATATACAGTCACTGATCATCTTTATATACAGTCACTGATCATCTTTATATACAGTCACTGATCTTCTTTATATACAGTCACTGATCATCTTTATATACAGTCACTGATCATCTATATACAGTCACTGATCATCTTTATATACAGTCACTGATCATCTTTATATACAGTCACTGATCATCTTATATACCAACTGATCATCTTTATATACAGACACTGATCATCTTTATATACAGTCACTGATCATCTTTATATACAGTCACTGATCATCTTTATATACAGACACTGATCATCTTTATATACAGTCACTGATCATCTTTATATACAGTCACTGATCATCTTTATATACAGACACTGATCATCTTTACGTATATATACAGTCACTGATCATCTTTATATACAGACACTGATCATCTTTATATCAGTCATGATCATCTTTATATACAGTCACTGATCATCTTTATATACAGTCACTGATCCTCTTTATATACAGTCACTGATCATCTTTATATACAGTCACTGATGGTCTTTATATACAGTCACTGATCATCTTTATATACAGTCACTGGATAATGAATCTGTACAATCTTCGGACGTTCCTCTGTTCATTCTTCCGACTGGATGTATTTTTATATACACATCTATATATAAGTCCGTTTCATATCCTTATAGAAGAGTTCAGTTCATATTCAGAGACTCGTGTCACAGTCATTTGAAGTCTTTGTTTGAGGTTTTTACTGCGTTGTAGAGTTTTGTGTTTTACAGGTTCCTTCGTACGGGTCACTGCTGTTTGCAGAAAACCAAGTGCAGGTCGTGTCAGCGCCGGTTTTCTCATAATGGTAATACCATGCTGTGTGCGGCGTGTAATCGATACGCAAGTGCACTTACACATTTCCTTGTTGTGACTCTGTGGTTGTAAATTGTTTTTAAAGGTCTCGAGGACGGTGAAAGAGCTGAAGGAGCGTTCTGGAAGAAAGAGGAGGAAGGAAGCTGGTTCAGCGTTTCTCCATATGTCCGTCCCTGACACCGGAGAGGGAGTGGGAGTCGGGGGGTGAGGGGAGGAGGGCACTGATGGTTCAAACAGACACCAGTTAGAGATTTAACTGCCCTGCACCCACAGCACCATGAGGGTAAATCCAGATCCTCACGTTCTGTTCACAGTGTTCAGCTTCATGCTGAGATCAACCAACAGACAGATTAGCACTTGGACCTCCAGATGAAGATGTGGGCCAGTGGTTCACTGGGAGCTACGAGTTGTTGAACTTCAGGACAATAACTTCCACTGAAGAGTTTGTCTTCGTTCCTGTATTTTTATCTTAAATGTTAGCGAGGAGCAGAGGGATGAGGTGACGTACAGATCCTGTGTGTGTCGGTGTGTGGTTGTGTTCAGAAGATGCAACATGCACATGTACGATAAGTGACCACAGTGCCATGCTTTCTCTTCACAGAATAATCTGGAGGTTCTATCACTGTGAGTTCTGCCCTCTAATGGAATATTCCAGTAACGTGCATGATGCACAGCTCGTTTGTTACGCTCATGGTGCATCTACACAAACACGAGGCTCAGCAGAAGGTTCATCTGCAGCTCAGAGGACTGAACGACGCTCGAGTTACCACATGATCTTATTATTACAACATCAACTTGCAGATTTGTGTCAGTTCGACGTTTCCTCTGCTCACAGCACATTCCTGCTCGAACTGTTACATAAGACTCAGGAACACGTTGCCTCTTCCAGGACTCAGGAGGGATCCGTTATCTCTAATGGTTTCAATAATGTGCAGGTAGCTGCCATGATGGGTAAAGAGAGCCCCCCCCCCGGACCTCGTAGGTTTGAGCCACGCCCAGAATGTTTACGACGTCTGGCTCCGCCCCTGGAATCGGACGCCAACACCCAGAGGAGAATCACCCTGAAAGTGCAGATCTCTGGTTTTCCTCTGCGCTGGGATGGAAAGATGCTTCCAGTCCCGCGGGCCGGTGCAGATGTGAAGCTCGGCTGCAGTATTGATTACAGCCTCCATCTGTTGTGAGTTTTCTCGGCATTTTTCTTTTTTCCCTCCATTTTCTATTGTGAATTACTCCCTTTGTTGTGTGTTAGTTTTCCCATCCATGCTCAGGCTATTTCCATGAGTCACTCAAAGTGCTCTGTGCTGCGATCCAGGCCCAGAACATTATTACAGACAGACTCCTTGTTTATGGTTCTCTCATCAATAAGTGCTCTATTGTCTCCGGACACCGTGGGATTCACGGGTCCATATTTTAATTTCAGCACTAAGCAGCAACGCTGCGATAAATATTATTGTGTGGAGACATTTATTTTCATGGTCAAAGTCACTTTGTGTGATGAAGACACATGTAGAGTGGATCGGATCAGAGGGATTCTAACTCGACCTCGTTCTCACAGTCGTAACTCAAATACACCAAACACACGTTTTAGATTCAGTTCCTGAGGACGTCGTCCATAACTGCAGAGAAACGAAGCTTCTATATCTGCAGCTTCCTTCAGTATCACGTGATCCGTGGTCGTTGTGTGTTTGAGACGTTAGCAGAACGAGGCTCCGTCCTGCTGTCGTCGTAGAAACCAGCAGCACAATGTGATGTCATCAGCGTATAAAGAGAATCTCTGTGACTCGGCTCAACGCAACTTTCTCAAAATCCCTCAAATACGCGTCAGTAAACGTTCTGTGACAGTTTACTCTTGAGTTCATGTGTTTTCACTACGTTACACGACCACATCTATACTGCGCTGTACATGACCACACACACATTCATGTTGGACTTTTAAATCTGTGCGGATTATAGAAAACATTTTCCACAGCTCGACTTCGTGGGAAGTACGAATCCCCACAGAGACGTTTGAGAAGAGACGTTTTGAGATGCATGACAAAGACGCCGGGAACGAGCCACCGGGGACACATCGATCCGGAGGAGACGTCGGTGGCTCTGAACTGTTTATCTTCTGGTGTCAGATGTTAAACAGACGAATATGTCGGTTCACGCACTGCGGTCCAACACACATTCCCTCTGACCACATATTAGACCGTCGCTGCTCCCACGACTCCGGATCTCAGTCTGGCTGTCAGATGATGATCCTGGATGGAGGACGGGGGGGCGGGCTGGTGGAGGAGCCTCGGAGCTCTGCCAGCTGATGAAAAAAACCCCGTCTGCTTTAAGTTTAAGAAGCATTTTCTCATAATGACTTTGTCTCGCCATGCAGAGCTGGAGGCTCTGAGGGCGGGGGGGTGGCAGAGGAAGGTGGGTGGGCATGTCCTCGCAGCCTGATACCAACGAGGCAGAGAGACGCCCTGAGACCAGGTCCTGCTGTCGGTGCAGGACCTGGATCCTCGGCTGTGAAAGGCCTCGTTTCAAAAGGACCTTTGGCAGCGACTCGGAATCCAAAGCCACTTTTCCTTTTTCTGTGGAGACTTGCTAAAAATAAAAATGGGCCTTTTTAAAGAGTGTGGCTTTTAATGGCAGCATGTAAAAATCTGCTATGTGTTAACAGCTTCACTGAGGCAGACCAGAAGACATGCCTTCGTGCCCTCAGAACAAATTGGGATGGCAAATGACGGAGCAGGACTCTCCCTCTCTCTCTCTCTCTCTCTCTCTCTCTCTCTCTCTCCTCCCTCTCTCTCTTCTCTCTCTCTCTCTTCTCTCGCTCCCTCTCTCTCTCTCCTCTCTCTCTCTCCCTCTCTCTCTCTCTAGGGGGGGGGCACCCTGAGGAACAACAACCACTGAAAACACTTTCAAATATAAAACAACCCTGATGTAATAAACACGAACATAAAGGAGTCATCGTGTGAGAGACAGAATCCTCGTCCTCACGGTTCAGAACCTGACACGACTCAACCTGCTCAGTATTTTCCTCATTTATGAATCAGTCATTTCTGTTTTGGTTTCATTCTGCTCAATAAATCACAAGATCGCAGCGAGAGCTTGAACGTGAGCGCCACCAAATCCGTTCAGGACGCGCTGGGACGTCGTGGACGCACCAGAGTCCAGGATGAGGAGGATTCAGGCGTCTCCCGGCTGAGAGACAATCAGGGAAGGTGAGGTTCATGAATCTGGATCAAAGTGAAGCCATCTGGCTCTTTAACAGGCGGAGGTCCCATATTACACCTCCTCACCCCCCCGCTGTGTCGGATAGTTAAACGTGGACTGTTGAGCTGAAAGCTGCAGCTCAGAGAAACATGAGAGACAAAGAGACAAAGAGACAAAGAGACAAACTTTACTATGACACACGTTTGCTTCAGGATTACGAGATCACTGACTATAAAACCCCATAAGTCATATTTCTAATGTTTATTTTTGACCTGGTTCTGTTGAATCTGCTCAGAACACAAAGTGGTCGGAGATGGTCTGACCTCCTCTAAGCCTGATTGGCTCCGGCCCTGAGGTCTGCTGGATGTGGTTTGAGGCTCCGCTCTGCTCAGCGAGGAGGACTGATGGAGGAGTGATGGAGGACTGATGGAGGACTGATGGAGGAGTGATGGAGGACTGATGGAGGAGTGATGGAGGACTGATGGAGGAGTGATGGAGGAGCGATGGAGGAACGATGGAGGAGTGATGGAGGAGACTGATGGAGGAGTGATGGAGGAGCGATGGAGGACTGATGGAGGACTGATGGAGGAGGCGATGGAGAAGCGATGGAGGAGTGATGGAGGACTGATGGAGGAACGATGGAGGAGCGATGGAGGAGTGATGGAGGAGTGATGGAGGACTGATGGAGGACTGATGGAGGACTGATGGAGGAACGATGGAGGACTGATGGAGGACTGATGGAGGAACGATGGAGGACTGATGGAGGAGTGATGGAGGACTGATGGAGGAACGATGGAGGACTGATGGAGGACTGATGGAGGAACGATGGAGGAGTGATGGAGGACTGATGGAGGAGCGATGGAGGACTGATGGAGGACTGATGGAGGACTGATGGAGGAACGATGGAGGACTGATGGAGGACTGATGGAGGAACGATGGAGGACTGATGGAGGACTGATGGAGGAGCGATGGAGGACTGATGGAGGAACGATGGAGGACTGATGGAGGAATGATGGAGGAACGATGGAGGACTGATGGAGGAGTGATGGAGGAACGATGGAGGAACGATGGAGGACTGTGGGAGGAGTGATGGAGGACTGATGGAGGCAGATGGAGGAGTGATGGAGGACTGATGGAGGAACGATGGAGGACTGATGGAGGAACGATGGAGGACTGATGGAGGACTGATGGAGGAACGATGGAGGACTGATGGAGGAAGCATGGAGGCAGATGGAGGACTGATGGAGGAATGATGGAGGAGACGATGGAGGACTGATGGAGGAGAGATGGAGAGGTGATGGAGGAACGATGGAGGAACGATGGAGGAGTGATGGAGTGATGGAGGAACGATGGAGGACTGATGGAGGAGTGATGGAGGACTGATGGAGGAGTGATGGAGGAACGATGGAGAAGCGATGGAGGAACGATGGAGGACTGATGGAGGACTGATGGAGGAGTGATGGAGGACTGATGGAGGACTGATGGAGGACTGATGGAGGACTGATGCCCATTACCTTGCGGTTGCGTGTCTCTCTCCGAGCTGCTGGACTCCTGCAGCCAGGTACCCATCCGCCGCCACACGGCGCCGAGCGGCGTCCTGTTGGGGTCCCGGTGTTTCCACAGATGAACTCGGTGACAGGTTCCTGTGTGGGGCGCCGAGCGGCGTTCTGTTGGGGTCCCGGTGTTTCCAGAGATGAACTCGGTGACAGGTTCCTGTGTGGGGCGCCGAGCGGCGTCCTGTTGGGGTCCCGGTGTTTCCACAGATGAACTCGGTGACAGGTTCCTGTGTGGGCGCCGAGCGCGTCACGTTGGGATCCCGGTGTTTCCACAGATGAACGCGGTGACAGGTTCCTGTGTGCGCGAGCGGCGTCACGTTGGGATCCCGGTGTTTCCACAGATGAAAGCGTGGTGACAGGTTCCTGTGTGGGGCAGCGGCGTTCTGTTGGGGTCCCGGTGTTTCCACAGATGAACTCGGTGACAGGTTCCTGTGTGGGGCGCCGAGCGGCGTCACGTTGGGGTCCCGGTGTTTCCAGAGATGAACGCGGTGACAGGTTCCTGTGTGGGGCGCCGAGCGGCGTCACGTTGGGGTCCCGGTGTTTCCACAGATGAACTCGGTGACAGGTTCCTGTGTGGGGCGCCGAGCGGCGTCACGTTGGGATCCCGGTGTTTCCACAGATGAACGCGGTGACAGGTTCCTGTGTGGGCCTCTGCAGCTGCAGGGCTTCGCTGAGTCTGACGCACAGAGGAATGAAACTCTATTTTTAATGTGCTCCGGTCTAAATATACAGCTGCAAGTCTTCAGCGCCTCCTTCGCTCTTTCCTTTAAACAATGCGTAAGAAATGTAAAAGCTCTGTTTGCTTTGTGGCGTCCGGAGCCCCGTGTGGCGAGCAGCATGTTATTTCCGGAGCTGGAATGTGTATGAGTGGATATTTTGGATGTGTCACGCTGAGCGGCCGCCTGCCGCCGCCCACGCCTTCAGCAGGGATGCAGGCAGCGTCTCGTTTGATGTTGCGTCTGACAGCCGCCGTGATGCAACCGTCGCTGCAGAAGGGTGCGTCCTCTCCGACCCACCAGCTGACGCACTTCGCTGGGAAACTCCTTCCAAGTTCCCAGAGCTGTGGGTCTGCTGGGCCGGGCCTGGACGGCTGCCACGGCCGTGTGAGTCCTGGTGCTCTGTGGTCAACGGGATTACCAACCGCAAACGTATGTTTATAGGTTTTTTCCTTCAGTTTCTTTAACAATCACACAGTTTGTTGAGTTCAGGACGAAAGTTCTGCATCAAGTCAGCGAGAACAAAAACATGAATAAATAGAAGTTTGAGTCAAAGCAGACACACAAAGAAAAGGTTGAACATGTGCACCAACATACATGTGGAGGTCACGAGTCCTGTGGAAGCTCCACTCTGCCTGTTTGCACACAAACTATTCAAGATGTATTTGTTCATATGTCTTTTGACTTTATTGTTGTATTTCTAACACATTTTAGTTTTTTAATGTTGATCTTATTATTATTGTTCTGTCTTTATTACTTAACTTCTGTATTTATTGCCTCACTTGATGAACACATGTTATTTTGTGGAATCAAACCTGTGAGATGCACATTAAAGGCCCTGATTCGCTAAATATTTATATATTTTTTCTGGCAGACTGTGTCTTCCATACCCGGGTCCTGACCTCTGTCGACATGCAGCGTCTGGAATTAAGAACCATTTACACGTTGAATAATTGACGTTGTGGGAGGAATTCACGTGTAATAAGACGACTGTACGTTTTTACGACTCTGAGGATCTCGTGGTTTTGAATGGAATTCAGTCCTGTGGGTTCTCATGTCATCATCGCCAGGTTCCCCACGAAGCAGACAAAACATTTTCAGTCAAATTAGTCTCCTCGTGGTCGTAAAAGAAAACGAGACGCTGCCACACCTCGTTCTGCAAAACAACGTGAGGCTCAAACTGCTGGAGAACAACAGCTCGTCCTGAAGGACCAACAATCACTGGGACCTGTGACCTCCCAGCACCTTGACCTTTGACCTCCACAGTCCAATCAGTTCATCCTGTTTGTACCTGAGATATCGTGTTCACAAGAAAATCTAAAAAACATAATGCCTCTGGAAAAAAGACCATTAAATCTGTAGGGTTCATCCTCTGAAGAGCAGGAATGAGTCTCTTTGTGGTTGTTTCTTGTCTCTTTGTAGTCATTTGATTGACGTCAAGAAGTGTCACCATCATTCAAACTGGGCCCCTCCCCTTCGGCGCCTTCAGAAATTCGTCCATGTTGGAATCTGGTGGTTGAGGTTCACACAACAGTCATGATCACATAGATTGTGTAACTTTGTGTTGTGCTGTGTGTGTGAAGTCGGACAACGCAAACATTCCTCAGGTTGTTCGGATGCAGGATCATGAGAAAGGGTTTTTCTCGAGACGTTTCCACGTGACGGGCTCTGATTCGCTGATTCACATGTTTTCTGTATTTTCCTGCAGATCTTTCAGTGAACGACTTCAGACCCACTGCTCTGCCGTGAAGCTCCAGACGAGCAGCTTCTGAAGAAGGTTATCTACACAGTGAAGTCACTTGTAATTTAAGGATACGTCCTAATCCTTTGCCCCGGCGTCGCTGCCAGGAGAGCGTATAAATCCCTTTCCTGGTATCAGAGCCACTGATTGATCCACAGATCATCATTCATCATCTGTGTTCCTGTTCCATGTTCCAGCTGTGGCTCGGATTCAAAAGGTTTTAGGCTTTGTTCGCTTTTAAAATATTCCAGACACAGAAGGACTCAAACCTTCCAAGCATAAATATCACGGGAGCATTTTCCAGAACGACCTCCACATCTGCTCGAGGTCCGACTTCACAAAGTGACCAGAGACAGGAGCAGCACTGGGGGAGTTTCTGATTGTTGTTCCACAGAAAGAAACTCACAACAGAAAGAAGTTTTAAATGTCAAATGTTTCAGAGTTTTCTCCTCGTTTCAGACGGAGCTGAGCTTGGTTCTGGATTAAGTTGGATTAGGTCTTTGTTCCAGTGGGATTATCTCGTGTTCAGGGTTTTAACTGAACATGTTCATCGGAGTTTGACAGAAAATGTCTCACGTGCTTTTATCTTCTGATCTGTCAGGAAAGGGGAAATCCAAAGTTGTTTTATGTTGATGTTGGTTGAATAGTTTTAAACCTCCAGGGTAAAAACAGCCGCATGATGAAGACATCGGAGCCACGGAGGTCAGTCAGGATGAAGAACATCAGAGGACTGATGATACGAGAGGTTTGGTGCAGATTGAGGTTTAAACTCTTCTGAGTCTCCTCGTGTTTAAATCAGCAGCAGCTTCATTTTCTCCGTCTCTGACCAAACATCAACCTCACGTCGAATTCCCTCAGCGCTGCGTTCAGACCTGCTCAGATGTGAGAAGGTTCTTATCTGTCTGAGCTTCTTCTGCTGATGAGACTCGTCAGGTCATTAGAACAACACTGAACAGGCTGGTTTCAGACTGGGACCTCTGACACCATCACACAACAAACATCATATCAACTTCATGCAAAATGTACCATGTGTCCATTAATGTGAGAAAACAAACCCCTAGAAAACACTTTAATTTATAATAACAGATCTTAATCAGGGAGGAGAACATCATATTCAGACTTGCACAGTTTGATCCTCTTCACAACATAAAATATAAATCATGTAAAATCCTCAAAACAACAGTTATATGAGGGAGGAGCTACTGTCTTTGAACGCTGTGCATGATCGACCAATGGGGAAGATTTGATTGAGCAAGAGTGGGTAACATCATCATCACTACCATCTGACGTCAGACGCTCCAGACCTCAGAGGTGATTAATAAAATCTGAAATGACTCCTGATTGGTCAGGATCTTCCTTTTCTCCTTTGTCGTTCCTCTGTTTCTCTTCTTCATGTCTTTCCAAAGGTTTTCCTTTTCTCTCTCTTCTTCACATCTATTTCATTTTCTTTCTATTTCTTTCTGTTTCTTCTTTCTTGAGTCAGATATTCACATTTCCTTGCTCAGATTCCTCTTGGTCTCCGACCACAGCATTTTGCTGCTGTTAATCCTTTTATTGAGTTGAAGGACGAGTTCCTTTCTGCACCAAGCACAGCACTCACTTTGTTTTTATAGGGCTTGTTAATAAAGCTTTAGTGATCCAGGGTCTGTGGAAGCCGCTCGTCCTTCAGAGATCAGACGTGCGTCGAGGTAGCCGCCTCTCAGCGGATAGTGGGGCTCTGTTTGGATTTACTGAGAAGACTGCGGTCGGGGGAATTCACCGTGACTCATCTGATGAAGTGTAGAAGCTTCAGACTTTATCAATATTTTCTTTGCATCTGCAGTTTGATTGTGGGAGAGTGTTTGTGTGAAAACAGGCAGCGGTGAGACGTTAGTTTAGACACATTGTTTAGACTCTCATTAAACTCACTGGGAGTTTCCACCCGATCCCTCAGTGTCATCAGAACGACTCCAGGCCAAGAGGATGATGTAGTGAAATCCTGGATCCTGTCACTGCTCCAACACACTCACATTATCCTCTTACTCTGAAAAACCAAGAACTCGCTTTTCTTTTCCTGCGTAGACGAATCATACAGAAGAAAAATAATCCTTTTTGAATTTAACCTTGTGAGACCACAGCTGGAGTTATGCTTCTGTGAGACATGTAAATATGGTGAGAAGGGGGGCCAACATGCACCAAGTGGAGCAACGTGCAAGCTGATTGGTTGATCTTCTGTTGGACCCGGGATCGAGCATCTTTCGTACAATCGTCGAGTTTCCAAACAAACGTGTTTCACAAAATCTGCAAGAGAAAATGTTAATTTATGAGCTTCTCCAGGCAGCGACCAATCAAATCAGGTTTATGCAAATACAGGTCAGACATCCCAAGTCAGAGGAGAGATTGATGATTGATTATTGATGATTGATTATTGATTATTGATTATTGATTGTTCTCTGCGATCGTTCATTATCTACTCACTTGGCTCAACCTGCAGCTGGGACCCGACCTGGCTCTGAAACCTGCTGGTTTGTCCCAAGCAGGATGTGATGTCATCCTTCACTGAATCGGTTTCCATTGAACCAACTTTAATATCATCTTTTACTTTTCCTGTCCGACTCTTATTGTGTCGCCACCTAACAAAAGCAATATGACATTTAAACTCAGTGTCTCAGAATTTCCCTTTTTAATTTGGAACCTTCTGTAATTCATCCTCGTCTCTGTCCTGAGTCTGAGTCTGTGAATCATTGACCTCGTTTCCTTTCTTTTATAAAACATTTACTCTCTGTTGCGTTTGAAGCTGCTCCTCACATCTCGAACAGCGACGGAGTCAGTGAAGCAAGAAGCTTCAACATTCATGAGAACGAGTCCAACGCACACGGATCCAGTTCCACTGGTAACAACAGAGACACAGGATGAGTCAGAGACCACACAGGCAGCGAGCGCATCACACACACAATCACACACAATCACACACAATCACACCATCATAAACTGTAATTCAGGACAATCAGCCTCAGCTGGAGTCTGGTTCAGGATCACAGTTAATTATCAAAGTCTCCAACGGGACGCTCTCATTGGTGGATGTATTTAACATGGCCGCTCTAGAGCTGCGAACACACAGAGACAAACTGCTGACTCATGATTCGATCCTCCCAAAAGAAAATGTCAAGCCGAGGCTCCAGATGAGCGGCTCACAGACCAGCGGCTGAAAACCAGTTCTGTCTGTTGCTTGAAGAGGAGGGTCATGAATCTGGTGGTTACCAGAACGACTCCCGGTCAACACCACCAAAACAGATTCTGATTCCTGCTCGGAGCTGATTCCTCCACTGTTGGCTCCATCAGAGCTTTAATAAGAATTCACACACACACACACACACACACACACACACACACACACACACACACACACACACACACACACACACACACACACACACACACACACACACACACACACACACACACACACACACACACACACACACACACAGTAAATTACTCCTCCCAGCAGGCCGAGCAGCCAGAGTACAGATGCAGGCCTAATTATAGCGAGTCCTCCTGAAAGAAAGTAATCCTCCCCGTCCTGGAGAGCGTTCCGTCCTGGAGGAGGCTCCTCGACTCATCAGCCTGTAAATCAGCGCTGTTTGGCTCCAGCGCCGCTTCCTGCCCCCGCGGCCGGCCTCACACGCTCTGAATCACCGTGGATCCCCGGGATTGAAGCCGTGGGGGGGGGCAGGTATATTTGCTTATCCTGTGGGAAACGTGGCAGCGGCGTCCAGGAACTTTAGAGACGACAAAGACGATTGTACGATGCATCCAGAAATACTCAGTGAGTTTTAATTTAGTGGAAAGAAAAGAGGTCGATAGTGAGTTTTGTACTAGTTTGAATTCTGAGTGAGTTCCTGACTTTAGTAAGAAATCCCTGCGATGTAGATAATACACTGTGACTACAGATGGACAACATGAGGCTCTCAATCGTCCCCCTGGTGGCTGGCTGCAGTAGAGCCCATAAAGTCAAAGGTCATCTGTTAGTTCCCAGTTGGGAAAGTTCAGGCTGAAAAAGCTCAGACTTGGATTCAGATCAAAACCATCCTTCAGCTTGTGTAGATGATTGTTTGAGACACGATCAACTCTCCTGTCAATCACCAGTGAGAACAGAGAACCTGCAGCCTCACGTGGGTTCGGTGGTTCAATCCCTCAAGCTTCACACCTGCACGTCAGACTCCACGGAACCGGCAGGGCAGAGCGGACACACCACGGAACCTAACTCAGGGTAATGCTGAGCTGTCAGGTGAAAGTGTTTGATGCTCAGGGGAGCGTTTGTTTCGCTGAACATGGTCATTGTTCCCGGCCGAGCGGCGGAGCAGACCATAATGACAGGGAGGCCGACGCATCCTGCAGGCGCACGTTGGCTGTTTATGATGTTTAGAACAATTAAAGCAGACGACAGAGGGATCACAGTGAGGAGATGTGTTTATGGTCTTTGAACGTGGGGGGGGGTGTGACTTCACAGCTGGGCGGGGCTTCCACATAGGTGGTTGAAGTGACATTATCAACATAGACAGCGTTTTAATTACAGTAATGAAGCTTCATCTCAGCTGTCAGTCACCAGACAGAGCAACGCTCCCATGTGTCATCGTCTGGACAAGAGGTTCCCCCCCCTGACTCACCTCTGGTGTCCCCCCCGCTCGCTCTGGTTGCACCGTGACGTCTCCTCGGAGGTCGGTCACGTCCCTCAGCTTCTTCTCTGAGCTGATTTTAGCCTGCGGCGGATATTTCTGCTCCGTGACCTCCGAGCACCAGCGGCTATTGTTGCACTGGATGTGAAAGTGGGGGAGACCTCGGTGGAGAGAAGCTGGAAAAACACAAGAGACGAGTAAATGACTGTGTGTGTGTGTGTCTGTGTGTGTCTGTGTGTGTGTGTGTGTGTGTGTGTGTGTGCAGCTCTGGCAGCAGCAGCTTCTCTTTCCTGACACGGAGGCTTTTTATGACCTCTGTCATTTGGGTCTGCGGCCGTGTGCCTGTGGTCAGTCGCTGTCTTCCTCCACTTCTCCTCCGTAATTCACCACTTAGAGGATCGACAGGCAGAACGAGCAGAAACATGAAAACTACAAACTGGGCTTTTATGGCAGGAAACCAAATCTTTAATGATGGAGTTTCACAGTGACAGAGAAGCTGAAAGCTGTGACGGGACGATGAAACCAGTCCCAGTGGAGGTTTCCCACTGGTTTTCAGAACCATGTGGACTCTGATGAAGACGTTCAGGTCCCTCTCTGAGATGAAGACGTTCAGGTCCCTCTCTGAAGCCTCTGTGTGAAGCTGAAGGAGTCTCATAAAGACCCCCCCCCCCCTGCAGAAATACCTGCACACAGGTATGCACCACATGAAAGTAACTTCTTTACTGCTAACAGTGTAATTAAAGCTCCCCCCCGAGGCCTCGCTGCCACAGGAGCGTGTGCACGTACACACACACCAGCTGCAGCCGCCAGACACATGTTTACAAGAGGAAACTGCAGCGACGTGAAGCGCGTGCACGGCGGCTCTGTGTGGTCTGAACGCATCACCCCCCCGCCGTACCTGTCCGACCAATCCCAGCCCAGAATTCCCCCTGCATGTTGTAATACGTGTTTTGGTGTCAGTGGGGGGGCGTGATCAGACGCTGTCTGCTTCACAGCAGTTTTCACACATGGGACCAGATTCACTCTTTGACTTGTTAAAGAATGTAATTGAGTTTCAGGCCCGTCCGGTGGAAACCAGTCCAGTGGAAACCAGTCCGGTGGAAACCAGTCGGTGCTGGTTTCACACGTCACAGAAGAACAAGGGAGGAGCTGAAGCTTCGTGTTTCACTCACGTGGCCCAGCAGCTGTGATCAGGACCACGGTTCATCTAGAGTAATAATCTATAGCTCGTCGTTAGCTTCAGAAGCTCAGTTAACTTCAGCAGCAACGTCACAGTTTCTTTTTCCTTTGTATTGAGTCACATCTGGTTGCCATAGTAACCGCGGTGTTTAAGAAACCGGATATTGGAAAATCAGCTTCAGTTTTCAATCAGGCTTCAAAACCACATGTTGGTTGAACTCATGTTGACTCTTCAGCATCAGTCAGCTGGAGTCGTGACCTGCAGCGGGACCCCCCCCCACATGAAACAGGAGCTGGACCCTCTCTTCCTCCTCCAACTCCTCTTCCTCTCTGCAGAAGCAATTCCTCCTCCGAGCTGCGAAGGTGTTAGAGAGCGAGAGCTTCTCCTGGAGCTTCGTTTAGAAATGAACTAAAACAGGAGAACGCTGCCAAAACACTTGTTATATAGGGTTAGGGTTATTTTCACTGACGACTGCAAAGTTTGAGCTGTTTAATTGATTTAGAACATTTAAAATATGAAGGAAACATAAAATGTGGGTTGAATTTATGTATATTTGTCAAATAAACCCCATAAACTAACTAATGTGTTGAATGTTGAAAACAAATCTCTTATGTCAGAGATGAAACTGAAGTTTAAATCTCTGTGTTTTCCAGAAGTGTCCTTGTCTTTGTGAAGGTGGAGATTTACATGTGAGTGTAAACGTTAGAGACGACTGCGTCAGGGAAACACTGAACCAGAGTCAGGCCCTGATCAGGGTTCATCTCTGAGACCTGTGAGCGCTCAGGTGCTCACAGCACAGCTGTGCAGCCTGGAAGACTTCAAACGTTAAACAGCCTGTTACACATGTTCAAGTCCCCCCCCCCCCAGTGTGTGTCTGTGTCTGTGTCTGTGTCTGTCTGTGAGTGTGAGTGTGAGTGATTTCTATTTACTCCCTCAGTTCATTTCCGAGCATTAACTCAGAGTGGGTGTATTTTACTCTGGAACCTTCCAGCGGACTGTAAACTGACCGGCTGGCAGACGAGACCTCACCTACTGGACTTTGAGCAGCTGAGCAGAAACGTTTCCTCCTGAAAATGTCGGTAAATTCAGAATCAGAATTCAGAATCAGTGTGATGAAGAGTGTTTGTATCACTCAGAGAAAATACCTCGCCTCAGATTGAGCGTGTCTTAAAATAACTGCGTCAGGGGAGCGTCAATTCATTTTTCCACACCACCACTGAACAAAACTTTCCAAGAATTATGTAATTTCATCTGAAGGGACTCACCCCTGCACAGCGCCCCCTTATGGAGGACAGTACAAAGTGCAGGCAGAGATTTAGATCTCTCTCTTCATATGAAACAAGAATCAATTAATTCATCTGTAATTTAAGTGTGTAAACAAACCACAGACCTGACATGTGAATGTGTTTACACACACACACCTGTGGAGCCTGTAGAGCAGCAGGAGGCAGGACGGACACTTGGTGCCGGTGGATCCTCGGAACCACAAGAATCATGTTCACGCGTCAGGACACACAACATAGACCTCATGCTAACAGGTTATGCTAACTGTCAATGCTAAAGAAACAGGAAATAAAATGTACAACCAGATGTGGTAGATGTTCACGTTCATTCACTCTCTGGCTCGTGAATCAACTCTGACCCGAGGCCACAGACCTGAACCTTCCTAGATCATCTTCTTGATGCTCAGTGGAGAAACTGGATCTGAACTCAGCGTCTCGTCGCTCTGTGATTTCTTTAATATTTGATATTTGCTGTGATTTATGACCATAACTCATGTAAAGTGAGATGCAGGTTGTCGTGTGTACCTGTGTGTACTTGTGTGTACCTGTGTGTAGCTGTGTGTACCTGTGTTGTTCGGTGCATGGGGGGGGTCTTATATAAACCGTCCTGATGAACAGGAACAGCTCGCCGCTCTCTGACTGATTATGTTGCTCTAACTTGTACAAATATTTGGAGGCTGATTATTTTGGAAGTGCAGTTTTCTCTCTCTCACCTGAAGTTGGATAAACAGAGCGAGGAGGACCTGTCCGTCTGCACTGGGACGGGGACGGGGGGACGGGGGGGGCTGCAGCGCCGCCGGTGGGCCAGGTGAGACGAGCGGAGGCTGACGGAGACCAGAGGGTCACGGAAACTTCTGGAAGTCGTCTGAGGGGGGGAGGATGGGGGGGGGAGTCAGAGAGGCCACACACACATATAACATGAAACCAGCCTCTTCTGCTCATGGTCTATTCACCGCTTCAGCTTTTTAACTCTGTCACAGTTTATCTTTCATTGTTTTCATTTCAATTAGTTTTTATTTAGATTTTCATTTTTCATTCTATTGAATTATATTTTAAATACTATACATCTTTTACTTTTGTGTTTTTATATCCTCACATTTAAGATTTTATGTATTTAACAGTATGTGTTTTCTCTTCTTTATTAACATGTGAATATGCAGTATTTTTATGAACATACATACATATACAGGTATATTTATACAGTATATTGTATTTTTAAATGTTTTCTAAACAAATGAATATCACTTACAGCCATGTTGGGCATCGAACCGCTGACTTTGTGGTGAGTGGGTGACCCACTGTACCTCCTGCTGAGTCATACAGATCACAGTTCTCTGGATCAGATGAGACTCAGAATCACAACAAGCTGCAGAACAAACTGACTTCATGTCGTGTTTCCTGTGAAAGGCGTCGCAGCTTCCAGACTCTTCATCAGACACGAAGAGTCCAACAGGTTCATCAAACCGACCAATCAGATGATTGAACGCTCGTCACGAACCAATCAGCAGCAGAATCTAAGTTTAATTTAATTATAAAATGCTGGAGCGACAGGACCTATAAAACATTTGAATATTGATCTGTTTATCTTCTTTATAATTAGATTTGAATGTTTTACAATAGTTGTATTTAGATGTTGCCAGCTTGTGGGTTTTCTTTCTCTCTTTGGTCAAAGTGTGTCTGATATTCCTTCACATTGGAAACGATCAGAGGACGAGTGAAGTTCGTCTTTACACCCGCGGCTGTAACTGTTTCCACATGAGGCCGGTTTCTATCAGAGGTGTTTCCTGCTCGTCGCACGGTGGAAGTCGGTCGGAGCCTCGCTCTCCTCTCCCTGGGCTTCACCTACTTTCTGCGCCCCGCAGTTGGACACAATAACGTCTCTGTTGTGAGGGGTAATTATTTGGAAAATGGCTGGTGACCACACCTCGGCCTCCTCCAGCAGCCCCATTAAATGTGACGTGGGTGAGCTGAGCGCAGGAATAATGGCCTGTGTGGTTCACAGTGGGACCTTTAACCAGAGGATGTCACTCCACATTTTACCCCCATTAACACATTACTGACACGTGTACACTCATGTGTGTTACCCGTGTGTGTGTGCGCAGCGCGGGACGATCCCGATCCACTCGGAGAGCGGCGGCGGTTTCCCTTCCTGATGGCGACTCATTACATAACTGCTAAATGAAGAAAGTGGCTGAGGGAAATTGAGATTTATTCCAGCGGTGGAGTGGGCTGTGTGCTTTGGACCACAGGGTTATTTTCTAAACATGACGGGAGCATGTTGGTCAGGAGGAGGTGAACATTGGGCTTTTGTGGCCGGCCGCGGGGCTAAGTGTGTTTAGACTTGTGGTTTTAAAAAGAGGACGGGGGCCTTCAACGAGACGGAGACGATGAAATGGAGCGAACAATACGAGCGACCTGCTGCTGCTCCGACACTCTGCTCATCTCACATGAACTCTGAGCTTCACACATTCTGCTGCTGTGGATTTACTGCTGGGACGTGCAACATTAAACTTAAAGTCCTGCACTTAAAACTAAGTATTATCAGATAAATGTACTTTGAGCAAAGTAAAAACACTTAAAGTACTTTTATTAATCCTGAATCCTTCTCTAAGAAAACACACAAACACAAACTGAGACCACACCTCCAGAGACATGAAACCTCATCTTCATCATCCTCATCTTCATCACTGTCCAGACGTTAACACAGTGTGATTGTGCTAATGATGCGAGCGTGGAGCCGTTAGCGTAGCGAGCAGGAATGCTAACAGACACAGAAGCAGCAGGAAGAGGAAACAGTGGCTCAGGCCAGATGTTGGTTCTGGTTCCAGACGCCGGGTTTGGACGCAGGTTTGAGGAAACGTTCAGTAATTGTTTGAGCAGTTTGGCGGCGGCGCAGACGGCTGATAATTGGTGGATATCTGGTGCAGAAGTGACCACATGTGGATGTTGAAGCAGACGTTTGATTGTGAAGTGAAATCTGATTCTCGTCGAAAGAGATAAACACAGAGGACGTTTTCTTTTCTTCTTCTGCTGAGTCACGTTGGACTTAAACCTTCAGAAAGCTGATGACACCGGTGGCCGTTCAGTGAACTGCAGTCAGCTTCCTCTTATTCCAGACGATCGAGGTTTCAGACACGTCAGCGCTGGCTTCACTTTCCAGACCCGGAGTCTACGTCCATTTCTAAAGTCTGTTTGTGTTTGAGTCTGAATCGTCCACCGGTGTCACAACAGAGTAAAAACCAGAGGAAACGGAGTTCGTTAATCAACCCTGACGAACATGAAACATGAGAAATGACGTCTTACTGTGTGTGTGTGTGTGTGTGTGTGTGTGTGTGTGTGTGTGTGTGTGTGTGTGTGTAACAAAGTGCTGCCTGCTCAGAAGCAGCAGGAGAAACTTCTCCATCGTCAACTTGTCAAACAGAATTTAAACAAACTGTGCTGCAGACTTCATAACATTATTTTATAACAGGATGAATCTGTAAAGTTCAACTTAAAGGTTTATTTACCTGCGTCTGACGTCTTTTATCTGCCAGAGGCGACAGATTCTTTATTGAACGTTCAGATATCTCATGTTTTGTCACCGTGTCACGTCAGACTCCGTCACCGAGCCCCCGTGTTGTTGTTCATAAGGCCAACTGTTGCCAACAGCCAGTGTTGGAGCCGCCGTTCAGCTGCTGTGACGCTAACGTGAGGCCGAGCGGCGGGCGCCCTGAAAAGGTCATTACATCACATGGGGGGGGGAAACGCTCCTGCAGCTTCTCGAGCGGCCCGAGGTGACGACTGTGTGGACGTGACGTTGTCGTGGGAACACGTTCCACCGGACTGACGCAAAATATCAAACTACAGTCGACTCATTTCTACTTTCATCAAAACATTTCCTCTGAAGATTCGACTACAGGAGAAACTGTCCAAACTGTTTCCAATGGAAATATGAACTTGAAGCTGACTTTCTGCTTCGGAACAGATTTGTCTTCTTTAAGATCTGATCAATATTTTTCCTCATCATAGTTTAGAGTTACACACTTGTTTAGTTTTTTCTAATTATTCAAATCTACTACATGTAAGTTTCTTCTGCCACTAAATGAAGTTTATTCTCAACTTGACATAAAGTGTCCTGGTCATTCTTATATATCGAGGTCCTGCAGATTCACCTGCTCAACCAATCAGGAGTCAGTGTCAGCTGTCAATCATCACGTCTCAGTTCTTATATCATCAATAACTGATTCAAACCAAACTGATCAGAAACTTGAACATCAGAGAGAGAAGAACGAGCTGAAAGGACAGAAACATCTTTACAAACATTTATTTAACGTCTACTTGGATTCTTTAGTTTGGTTCATGTCCCATCTGCTAACATGGAGGAGGTTCATGACTGATGCTGCAGCCAGACACCAGGGGGCGGTCCTGATAATTTGTCTTTTCACACCGTGTCGACCATCTTTGTTTACAGTTGATGGTTCAGATTTCCTTGCCTCACATCTTCCTTTGTCCTTTATATCGTCTCTTATCTCTGATCTGGAGTCAGAAATCTCCTGAATCTGGACGAGCGTCCCTTTCCCTCCTCGTGCAGCGGCTCCAACATCTGCTGAAGACCGGTAAACAAATCTGCGAGCGTCTCGTGGCTGGAGAATTTTCCGGTTGGTGCGGGCGTCCTCAGCCTCGTTTCCACAGAATCCGTTTATTTGGAAAAGACTCATCAGGAAGTGAGAGTCCAAACAAAGTCCAGTGATTGTAAATCTGAACCCGGCCCCGTCCGGCCGGTCTGTGGCTACCTGCCTCCTCTCACACTCACAGGGGGGGGGTGTCGCCGCTTAATATGCCACCCAGAAGACACACACACACACACACACACACACACACACACACACACACACACACACACACACACACACACACACACACACACACACACACACACACACACACACACAGGTTTTATAAGTTCAGATTCTTCTTCTGATCGCCTCAGATTCGTCCTGCTCTTTATGACGGAGACAGTTTGGACTCGTTGTCCAAACTGTCTCCGTCATAAAGAGCAGGACGAAGGACGAGGACGAGGACGAGGCCTTGAACCAAGCAGCAGAGTTACTGTCTGACTTTCACTGAGCGGATCAGTTTTCATTCAGGTGATAAAATCCGACCATAGACTGTAAATAAAGAGCAACAATATGACAGCGTCTGGTTTAATGTGAATTCTTTACATAGTTCTCTGTCTCTTCCACCTTTTTGTCCTCAGCAGCCACCGTAGACGTTCCCGTAACCCGCCTCGTTAACCACGCCACTGACCCGGGAGCAGCAGGAACATTCCTCCACACTCACTGTCTATTTTTAGGATTGTAAAGTCCGGAGACGTCGAGGTACGGGGTCATCGCTCCCACCCCCCCCACAGCTGCCCAGATGTGTTTCCCACCTTCGTCCAAACAGACGGCTGCAGCACATCCTGTTTTCTATTTAAAGGAACGTGTCCTCACCTCACTCACCTGTTTGTTTGACCGCGGCCCCTCAGGACCAGACCACGTTTAAAACAGTGTTTAACACGTGTTCGTCACATGGTTCCTCAGTGACCAGTGACACGCAACGCAGACATGTGACCTTCAGTCGGTTCAGTCCTTTGAAGATATGCAGCAGGAAAATATCAGTAAATATCACATGGTCTATATTCTTAATAAAGTCGTGTTGAATCCAGAGACAGTTGATGAAAACAGACGTAGACTCCAGGGACAGAAAAGGTGGTGAGGAAGTGTCTGAAACCCGTCTTCTCTCTCTGACCAGCAGGGGGCGACTCCTCTGGTAGTTTCTATAGAAAGTGACTTCTCACTTTATAACGTCAGGAAACATTCAGGAGTTTCTGTCTCAGTCTCTAGTTTCACGTCTTCTTCAAACAGCTGATGTTCATTTAGTGAATTATGATCATTTAGAGTCAAACAGACCATAAAGCACCGGGGTACCACAGTGTGATTGACAGCTAGTACTGCAGGTGGCAGGTGTAGGTGGGCGTGTCCTCGAGCTCTCAGTCAGGCTCCACCCCCCTACAAATATGGTTACCTCTGGTTTCAACAAACCAAGATAGCGCGGAACAAACAGTCAAACTGAGGCTTCAGAGCAGCAGCTGACCAGTAGGTGGCGTCTCTACGGGAACAGTTTGAGATAAAAGTCGTGAACTTTACTCACAGTCCAGCTTCTTCAGAAAAGTTCGTCCGAGAAAGTCGAATAAAAACTAGAGAAGCAAAAATCTGACGTCCGAACACAAGAGAAGAAGAAACACTGAGACACATGGACACAAGCAGGAAGGAGCTTACAACGGGGTTCACCAGGTGGGAAATGCAGGGACAGGAAACAGGTGAGCACTGGTAATTTGACCCAGAACCAGGAAGTGAAAACACAGGAAATGTTGGTGTTGACGAAATAAAACAGGAAGTGGGTAAATGTGCATTACTTGACACGATGTTATAAAATCATTATAGAGAATAAAATACATTTTAAATAAGATAAATGCAAAAGAATCAAAGATGATGGAAACACTTCATCATCTTGGTCTTCATCAGTGGGAGGAGTTTAATCAGAGTCAGAGATGTAGTTTAATTTGAATTAAATTCTTAGGTCACATGGTAACAATCACACTGTCTCCATGACAACTGAGCAAACTCCATTCACGATGAAAACCATGAGGGAATGAAAGCTCTGAGGAAACCACACACAGACGTGATCTGAATCTGAATCTAATAACTAAAACTCCCACGTAAAACACCATCAGATTAAAAATGGACTTAAATAAAAAGAGAAATAAAACTAACTGTGTCCTCGAGCTGCAGAACTTGAAACGTTTCAGTTTTGAAACAGAGTCACGTTTATGTTGAGACGTTGAGATGTTGTGAGCTTGTTCTTTATTCTCCTCGTTTCTAAACAGACGAGTTGACGACTTTGAGCTTTTGAGTGACACACAAAAGGAGACGTTCTGAAACCAGAGTGTTTCTGTTAGAAACCGTTTGATTTGTTGTTCATCAGGACACGATGATAAACACAGAAACTAATGACTCTGATTCATGTGTTTCTCTTTCTCTTGTGTTTGTAGCATCTGTTCTCACGGATCTCTTCACACAAAGACGTTATGCAACCGTGCTGATGGCAGATGGCGGAGTGCGAGCCAGTGTTGATGTTCCCGAGCGGCTCCGGGCGAAGGCAAACAGGCCGGCAGGAAGGCATTCAAAAAGATGTGGCGTTAGATAACGCTCCACCTGTCTGAGGCCAAAGCTCCTCAGGAAAGATACTAAAGCTTCTCGCTAATGAACGTTTGTTTTTACGATTTCTCTGCAGCTCTACGTCCAATCTCATTGAAGTGTGAACCGTCCTGACGCGTGGGAACGTTTCAGAGGAAGAGGAGCCGGGAGGCGCCGGGTCCGACCGGGCTGGGAGGTCGTGATGGAAGCGAGGCGTCGAGTTCTCTTGGTCGCTGCTGAGGTCAGAGGTCAGAAACACGGACCTCTGACCTTCTGGACTCAAACCTACTTTATTATTTTAACCCATTAAACATTTATCTGAAATCTAAATTTCGATGTATTGGGGTCGCAGTGACCTTTGACCTCTGACCAGCAGTTCCACTGGTCTACACAGACCATGAAGGCTGAGCTGCAGCCTGAGGGATGTTTGATGAGGGTCATCAGGTTTCCACCATCACTGCAGCTTCTGCAGCTCAGACACCTGCAGCTCCGTGGCCTCGTCATCCCCCCCCCCTTGCTCCCTCATCACATTACTTACTGACTTACTATCAACGAAGGAAAAAGGCCCCAAAATGTACTTAACGTTTATTTCCATATCAATTCCCCTTGTTTTTGAATGACCTGATTATTATATAAGATATTATTTGCAGACTCTGCTTGGTTCTAGTCGATCGTCTCATCAACACCACGACAGCAGCTCTGATCAGAACCAGCAGCTGCTGAACGCTGTCGCTCCAGAGGGTTAAAACATGAATTTCCCACCATGTGTTGATCTCAGCGGAGCTTTAGAAATAAATGTTATAACTCTCGCCCTGTGCTGATATATAAGATCAATAAGGAAACGCCCTGTGGGTAAACACTCGGCCCCGGCCCCTCGGCCTTCAGGGGCCCGGCCGCTCCGTCCTGACCCCTGCACCGTGAAGGTGAGCCTGTGGTGTTTGGCACTGCCGACGGAAATCAAACCCTTCCATTTATTAGTTCTCAGAGCCGGTGTTGTTGTAAGGATCAGAGATGAAGAACGAGTCGGGATTAATGCGACGAAAAGACAAACAATCGACGGCCGTGGAAGATGTAAATGCTCGGTGGAGTTTTATTTCCACGACTTCAAAGAGTCCGGCTGCAGCTGCCACTTCAACACACTCTCCTCTTTTTACAATACTTCGAACCTGCATTTATAATAATGTCTCTGATAATGAAGTCAAGTCTTTTTCAGATCATTTCAAAGACGTAATGAGAGGAAACAGAAAAAGACATTTTCCTTCTTCTCTTGAATAAAATAATCTAATTTCCCCTGTTGGTTTTTCATCCCTGATTTTTCTCTTCACTTCCTGTTAAATATTTTTTTATTGAAATAAAATAAACTGACCACATGTCACTGTAGCTCAGGGACACGCCCCCGTCTACCTGCCCGGGCTCCAGTGGCACTCTGGGTAATGTAGGCACCAGTAAGAGAAATCCAAGTTTATCACAATTTGAACAATGAAGTTTTTCACCTAACAGATTTTATAAAAACAATGTAAACAACAATATTGAAACATTTGGAGACGTGTGAAGTGATTTACGCTGAAAATGTATTTAAAATAAAAAATAACAGGAAAAAAGTGGTTTTATTTTGTCAGATATATTTTATTTTTCGTTATAATTTGAACAGTGAAAATATTTATTAGTTGAAGCGTCCTGATTGGTCGGAGCCTCCTCAGTGGAACTGGTCTTTGTTTTGGACCTGAACCTGGTTTAGAGTTCAGAAGATGTTTTCCAGTCAGTGGAATAAGATATAAAAAGCGTGGAGCTCAGACGGATCTACCTGTGAACCACATCACTGCTGCTCCTGGTGTGTGACGCCGCTACAAACCCAGTCTAAATAAACCCCTGTTACCCACAATGCCTCTGCAGCGCCCTTCTCTCTCACACTTCCTCAGTTTGTGATTTCCAAGAATGTTCTTTTCCACCTGAATATTCTCCAGGGAAAATATTCAGTCTGCAGCCGAATCACATCTGCTTCAAAGATGAGACAAACAAAACTCCCTGTTTCTTCCTCGGGATCCGAACCAGAAGACTAATATAGATCCGAGGGAGTTGACCTATAAACACCTCTCAGCCAATCACATCGCCGCGTCTGTGGCTACGAAACAGGTCGACCAATCCCAATAAGCCATAAGTCACGTTATCAGCTGAAGAAGCTAAAAAACAACTAGATCCAACTCATTAAGTTTGTTAAACTGAACTAGGTTAAGATAAACTTAACTAACTAATAACAAAATAAAGTATGTTACGTTAACCGAGACAGATAAACACACTTTTAATTAAACGTAATGAATTCTAGATAAAATGAACTGTGAAGACAAACTTAACAAAACTGCACTTAAAGTTAAACTAAACTATGCTAAGCTAATCTAATTAACTAACTAAACCAAAATAAAGGTTAATTCATATTAATTTATTAATTAATAAAGCTAATTAACCTAAAATAATAAACTATATTCAGCTGGGTTAAACTAAAGTAAGATAACAACATGAAAAACAAAGTTTATCTGTTTCTCTTAACTTCTAGTTGAGAGTAAATGTATAACAGCTTCTCCGAGGTGCTAGAAGAGCTGAGGTTAAAACTGTTCCTGCTCTAATCCAGGAACACTGGTTAAAACCGGTTAGAAACTGTTTTAGGTTAAACCGGTTAGAACCTGGTTAAACTAGTTAGAACCTGGTTTAACTAGTTAGAACCAGGTTTCAGAGCAGCGAGGGGTCACAGCTGATGAGTTGAAGGTCCTCAGTGTGTTTGCTACCTGCTCAGTCTGTGTGTGGTATTTTCAGTGGGTAAAGCAGCGTCTGCTCAGTGACTCACTCTGACTCCCTGTGGGATCCCTCCTTCACTCCTCCTATTTTTCTTACTCTCCCTCCTGAGTTTCCATCAGAGGATGAAAGATGTCTGACATTCTTCTTCTTCTGTCTTTAAAGCGTCTGTGTGGTCCGGCCCAGAGGACCGGTCCTGTTTACAGACTCCAGTTACATATAATGAGAACCTAAATATCAGGTGTGAAGGTTCCTCAGACCAGGGCCAGGACCAGAAGAGGGGGTCAAACTGGATCATGGTTCAGTGAAAACCCTTTTGGGAAGATAGTGACACTGGATTAGTTTAGTTTCCTGATGAACCAGACAGGAAATGAGCTGCTGAACCTAAAGGAGGCTGGAAATCTGTCATTTAACAGACATTTTATTACAGTTATAAATAAATTCTTTAAATATTTCTCACAGCAACATCTCACCTCGGTCTCAGCCGCTGGGGCTTGTTTTTACCTCCAGCTGTTTCCTCGGCCGCAGTGAAAACGATGCGACGCCTTCGGGGCCCTCTGCAGGCCGCCTGCGTCGTCATGGCGATGTGCGGACTCTGCAGAGCCGTGTGGAAAAAGGAGGTAAGATGCTGGAGGGGAGCATGAATACACTTTTCAGAGGTTTTCATAATGGCTGCAGTGATTCACAGCTAAATTCAGCTCAGGGAAGCTCCAGCTTCAGGGCGGAGCTTGTGTTCTCATAAGTGGCATTATTGAGACGCTGATGTCAGAACTGGAGCCTGGTTCAGAAGTGACTCAGGAGAACAGTGAGGACATTGATGCTGCAGCAGAGAGACGCCAGGAGCTGCTCACAATCTGTGAATCCATCCACACACATGCACCTCCACCTTCTGTCCACCTCTCCAACATCCACCTCTCCAACATCCACCTTCTCTAACCTCCACCCTCTGTCCACCTCTCCAACATCCACCTTCTGTCCACCTCTCAACATCCACCTCTCTATCATCCACCTTCTCCTCATCACCTCTAACCTCCACCTCTTCCACCTTCTGTCCACCTCTCCAACATCCACCTTCTGTCCACCTCTCCAACATCCACCTCTCTAACCTCCACCTTCTCTAACCTCCACCTTCTGTCCACCTCTTCAACATCCACCTTCTGTCCACCTCTCCAACATCCACCTCTCTAACATCCACCTTCTCTAACCTCCACCTTCTGTCCACCTCTCCAACATCCACCTTCTGTCCACCTCTCATCCACCTTCTCTCCAACATCCACCTCTATAACATCCACCTTCTGTTAATATTTTAGACATATTAATAAAATAATATGTTAACAATATAATATTAATGAATAATATTCAGGACAAATATCATCTATATGTTGTGTGTGTATATTTTATATCTCACATTCATTCCAGTCGTCTTAGTCACATGAAGCTCAGACAAATGAAAGGTTCAGTATTTGTGTTTCTTTGGAGGAAGTCCCGCCCGTCCGTCCAGTCCCTGGACAGCAGCCATGTTGTCCTGCAGGTGTACGAAGCGTCTCTCAGCAGAGTCCTCGTGTCTCTGGCCTCAGATAAGCTGCTGCCAGAGAAACTGTCAAAGTAAAAGTAGGTCATGTGTGGATGTGAGCAGCTGCAGCTCGTCCCCGTCCACAGTCTTTGAGACGGTCAGCTGGCAGAGAGACATCAGGACAAGAGGACGAGGTCCACCCTCGACGGGAGGTCAAAGGTCAGGGGGGACATCATCAGCGTGAAACCACTGACTGTGAATAAAGATGGACGACATGACAGCTGCTAAAAGTGAAGCACAAGCGTCCTGGTGGCTGCAGGATAGATCATAAACTCTGCCTCCTCCAGGTTAGCAGATGGGACATGGTCCAAAGTAACAATAAATCTGGAGGCAAAGAGTTCTAGACAGAGAGCGGGCTGTCGTCAGGACATGCTGGTTACTCTCAACTCTGCCACAGGGGGCGCACTCTCAGAACCATTGGCTTCTGTAAACGACCAATCAGTATCAGCAGGATCGTTTGAGTCACAGTTTACTCACAGTTTACTCACAGTACTCGAGCAGTATGAGTAAACTCAACCTCAAAAGCTGAGGAGAGAAGAACCACTGGCTAAAGTGAAGTAGTTGCTGCGTTGGTCCACACGACCACCAGGGGGCGCACACAGCACAGGGATATTCACGGTCTCTTCTCGTTGTCCCGCGCTAGCTGAGGCTGACAGCAGACGTTTGATCTCCTGCTAGCTCGAGACATCGCGACATCACGAACATTTTCAAACCTTTCACTGACGGTTAACTTTACGTGCTTGTGTCAGTTTGCATCGCGCAGAATGAGTGAAGTGAACTTTGCATCTATTTACATCTTTGCATTGACTTTGCATTTAATATCATTACATGAAAAGTTAGATATGCAAAGTGAATGGAAGTCGGTGTGGACGCAGCAGCAGAGTGATGAAGGTGCAGAGTTAGAGAGGAGCTCTGCAGCGGAGGGAAAACTCTTGGCCGCAGCAGCACATGGACATGAAATTGGATTATAGCAGAATACCCTCAGCCAATATTTTCCCTTTCTGGTAAATTACCCTCAGCCGCTGCACAGTTCAACAACCAGATCTCAGATAAGGCCACAAAGTGATGTTGAACAACACGTCTCGGGAACCTGAGGCACCGACTTTCTGATTCCTCCACAAGAGGGTCTTTGAGTCCAAACTGCATGGGAACCATTACAGAGAAACGTATACAGAGTAAATATATAGAGCGCAGTGTAAATTGTCAGCTGGCTGCAGCTCTAAGTAATCAGACGGGAACTTTGGAGCTGATGTGACCCGATACCTGTGTAATTTACCTCTTCTTTGTGTGTAATAATCCATTTCACGGTTTATGTTTTAAGTGGAGAATTAAGTAATTCTTTGCTTTCCCGCTGCACTGACTGTTTGTTCAGCAGTTCTGGGGTCAGCGCTCTGCTGCGTGTGGTCATTTTCTCCACAGTTTATAATACTCCCCGTATAAATCGCTCTTTGAAGCCTCCTTTTCCTTCCACAGAGGAACATTTCTCTGTATCCGGTTTATGAAGCAGGTCTCCGGCTTCTTTTGAACAAACGCCCCCCTTTTCTTACTCCCTCTTTTTTTGGGCTCAGGTTTGGAGCGAGATCTCTACTTGTGTCATGTAAACTTGGACATTCCCTGGGAGGTTGTCAGAGGAGGAAGAGGGAGTCAGCCTTTTCCACCAAGGCCAAGGCAAACATTTCCTTTATTGAGGAACAGTATCTGCTGATGTGAGTTCTGTTAGTTGCTCTCCTATAAAGAGCCACTGTCTGAATCAAAGACGTATTGATGCAGGAACTCAGACCGCCGGCTTGGACGCGCTCGGCCTTTTGTGCTGCTCATAATTAATCATTTCAATGCAGGAGGAAAAAAAGGGAAAACCCCCAAAACTGAGCTGGAGCGAGTTTACGGCTGAAAGAGAGAATTCTGTTTGTGTTCACATCCAAAGCTTCCACACGCTCGACATAAGGAAATTTCACTCTTTTACAACCTGGATCTGATTTTGTAGTTTTGGCCTCGGTCCCCGTTGGATTTGATGATATTTTACTTTCAGAGTTTATAGCTGAGATCTGAGGAAATTAACGTGATTTACGTTTTTGAAATCCTGCAACAGGCAGCAGCATAAAGGCTCATTAGCATTTAGCAGCTCCAGCTCACAGGAGGTTTGACAAGCGGCTAACAGCTAAGACTCCGTATAAATAGGATATTACTGATGAATGCTAACAAGCTCATAATGTAGCTCAGCTGTTACTACGTAGCCAATATTAGCGTTAGCACATGTTTACTTATCAGACTGGCAGAAACATCAAACTTCAATATATCATCACTTCCTGTTGTTAGCAACAACAACCACCTGCTGCCGACAGGAAACCACGTTCAGCAGCAGAGACAAATATACTCCTCTAAATATCCAAATCTGTTCATATTTCTATTTTATTTATTATTATTTATGTTTCGTATGTTTCTTTAAGTATGTAAGCTTCGTGTGGGAAGTGAAGAATCTCTCCTGTGTTTTGTTGATCTTTCTTTTCTTTACGAGAACTTTTACGTCACTTCCTTGTTTACTCCTGTAATACTTACCATGGCCACTAGAGGTGACTCAAGAATAACACAATAAACCCAGAGGATCTTTAAAACGTTTGCTTGAAAACCTTTAACTCAAACAAATGTTGATGAGCATTTTTCAGTTTTTGACATCAATAGATATGAATAAATGAATAAATTCACGTTTGTTTGATCGGCTGCTGAGTTCTTCACGATCATTTCTGTCCACTATGAGCAAAAAGAAGTTTATTTGTACAACAGGATGATTCATATTTGTAGATCATGTTGTTCAGAGTCAAAGGCAGAAGTCCAGATCAAGTATTCTCTGATTCTACCTTTGTCAGATTTCATTACTGATTCACCTGCGGACGAAAACAGTTTGTGGATCTGAGGCTTGAGTCGGTGGGAACAGGGCGAAGATGTTTTAACATGAAAATCCTTCCCACCTTTAAGTCTGAGCTGTGTCATCAGTTTCTGCTAAAGCTCCTCCGCTCTCAGACCTGATCGAAGCACCTGGAACCGCTTCAAGGCTCCGGGCTGCTTCTCCAACACCAATAAACAAACGGGCTGTGAGGTGAGCGCTCCAAGTGTTCATCAATCTGATAGGTTCGGGACATGTTACGCTGCGGCCCACACCCAGATCCGCTCTGCCCTCTGGACGCTGTTCCTCTGGACCTGCTCATCCTCAGCCTCCAACTTGGCCTCATTCAAACAGCGAGAAGCACAAACCGCTGACATCACTGCTCGTTTCCAAAACACGTTGGCAGCGGCAATGTTGGAAAATTAGAGAAACTTTAATAAACAAATTGTCTCTGTGGAGCCGAGTGCAGACGTTCGCTGAAGCAAGGACACGCATGTATTTCCTGAGAGCTTGAGCCAGGCAGCTCTGCAGCACTACAATGTGTTTATCATTACACTATTACAGGATTAAGGTTCAAGTCCAAATTTAAATGTGAGATTTTCACATGAAACCAAGCGAGTACTTAAAAGTCCTTCTGTTTGTGTTGCTTCTTGCTCAGAGGGATTTTAGAAATGCTGAGGTCATGAATCTTAATCCCCCCCGAACGCTAACCCATCCACCGAAAAATCTCCCAACTGGCCCCCAACCAAACTCTTTACAGTTTCCTGAGTATTAAGAAACATATCTGATCCTCGGCTGCAGCTTCGAGCCAAAGACCTTCTGAGATTTTACAAGAAATTTATCTGTCAGGGTTTTTTTCACTTTTCTTTTGTTTGTTCAACGGGACAAATTCTGTTCAGACCACAGACTGTAAATAAAGATGGACGACACGACGGCTCCACTAAAGAGAAGCCAAATCATCTCCATCGCCCCCTGGTGTCTGGCTGCAGCATAGCTCATAAACCTCCATGTTAGCAGATGGGACATGGTCCCAAGATGTTTCTGTCATTTCAGCTCGTTCTTATCTCACTGAAGTTTGTCCAGGTGTTTCTGATCAGTTTGGTTTGAATCAGTTATTTGATGAAATAAAAAAACAGCTGAGACTGACTCCTGATTGGTCGAGGGAGTGTAAGGGCCGGACCTCGATGCCACGGCTCAACTCCACGATCGCTACTGCGAATGATGTCATCACCACAAGGTGGCAGCATTTGTATCCGAGATATTTTAGCATAAACGGGAGGAAGGGGAGACGTGTCGTCCATCTTTGTTTATAGTTTGTCTGCAGGTGACGCCACTGAGTATAATATAGTCCTGAATATAATTATCAACATGTCATTGTTATTTCATACAAGATAAATGAAACAGTGACACTTTGGAACCAGTTTGATTATTTATTGAACACTAACAATGTCCATTTTATTAATACTTTAAATCACATGAGGCAACAATCTGAACAGCATCACGACAGCTGGCGGCCTCTCAGCAGAAAGAAATGGGAGGAGCCTTAGTGAGGAACTCGAGGAACGAGAACAGCATCAGGAACCAGGACTGACGGAGAATAAACCACTAACATAGAATTAAAGCATAAAGATGAAAGTCTGGATTTCAAGGCCTCGACAGAGTCCGACAGTCTGAGAGTGAAGAGAACAAGATGGAATATAAGCTTTAAGAGATCAGACAGGTATAAAGAGATCTGCTCCTTCAGGGCTTAGTCATGAGAAGAACCTCAGAGTCTGATCTGATCTGGATGTGGCTCCGATGGATGGAAGATAAAACTGGTGTCATGACGTCAATTTGTCTGGATTTAGTTCAGGTTCTCACTGCAGCTCAATGAAAACGAAATCCTCATAATAATAATACGTCTGAAACAAAGACGTGAATAAGAACAGAACTTGAACTGTTACGTGACTGTTTCTTTTATTTGATCAACAACACGACTTAATGAGCAGCATGTCCGATTTGTCCGATTTATCCGATTTGTCCGACTTCAGAAGCAGAAGTTTGACATCCAGGTTCCACAGGAATCTTTTAGTGATTTGAGAAGCATCAGGAAGATTCATCAGTAAACTATATGACATCATTTGGCCAAGTGGTGAAAAATATAGAGAGAAAAGCCGAGGAACAAGAACAGAGCCCTGAGGTACTCCATATTTAACAGCAGAAAAACACTAATGTTGTATTATAAAAGGAAACACACTGTTCCTGTGGGAAGTAAAACAGAAATGTGCTCTGAGATCGAGAAGCACGGAGACGGAGTCGGATCCATCGTGATCAGAAAATCATTCATCACTTTAGAAAGTTTCAGTGTTTCTGCAGAAAGTTAAAGATGAAGGTTGGAAGGAAAAACTAATTTCATTGCTGTATAGAACTGACCCAGGATCTGTTGAAGTTTTGTGTCGTCACATGAACAACATCCATTAAACCCTCGTTTCCTCCTCAGCCTCTGATTGGCTCATGGTGCAGAAGCTTTTACCTGGAATCTGCTTCTTTCTGCTCACACATGTTTTCCTGCTGCTTCAATAATGAATTCTGGAGCCATGAATGTTACAGTGAACCATAATATGATCCTTGTTATTATTAATTTATGTTAAAAACTGTATTTTGATCTCCCCACAGACAGGATTCTGAAGCTATAATAAGTTTTCAGTACCTGGTCCGACCCGTTCCAGACCTTTTTACTTGTGACTCATTAAAACTGAGCAATGTCAGAATGACTGAGAGTTTGTGAGTCGGAGTAAATCCATAGGAACGAGCATTTGAAGGATCATTAGAGTCCAAATACAAAAAACAATAATGTTTAACTTTGTGCAACATTTATTTTCTCGTTCCTCTAATCGTGTAATGACGCCTCAGATTTATACTTGGACTCTTGGGCTCTGAGCCGAGCTCCTCACCGGGAACAGGGACCTAAATCCCCGGTGTCAGTCCACAGCTCATTACAGAGCTGCAGCTCTGCGGCTAACTGAGCGTTAGCGCTCCGACGCTGTCATCATCCGTCACCCTGAGTCGCGCTGCCTCCACTAATTCACCCGGCGGTTACTTTCCCGTCAGAAATACATGCTGTAAAAACGCTGTTGTGTTTGCCCTGAGTAAATTATACATGTGCAGTATTGGAGCTGTGGTTAACCAGCGATGTAAAATCATTTTCTACCCAAAACCACGAGTGTCTGAGCCTCCAGCGCTCATCTCCCAGACTCTCTCCTCACACTGTAAATATGCACAACATCACTTTACTTCTCGGGGTATTCGACGCTCAGACATGAACTTCAGCTTCTCACATTTGCATAAGTGAGCAGGAAGCTGACTGGCCGACGAACAAGATCCTCGTCTTCATCATCGCGTGGCTGAACACAGACGATTAGAAACAAGAGGTCTGAGGCTCCGAGCTTCTTTATACCTGCAGAAATAAATATATAAAGTTAAAGTCCCATAAAAAGTGCAGATGAAGTCAGAGAACAAATTCTACATTTAAGTTTTTTATTTTACGTCTTTGTGACAGACTCAACGTTTTGGATAATGATCTTAATCTGCATTTGTATAAAGAAGATGAATATAATATGAAGATATAGTTATATTTTAATATATTTATTATTTTAAAATAGTTTTGTCTGTGAACAGTATGTGGGAGATTATACATTAAACTAATTCATTATTGTGTTTTTAATCAATTACTTATTTTTCTGCATTTGATCTGAAACCAGACGTGAGTCAGTGGAGTCGAACCTGCAGCTCAACACGACCTGAGGAGTAATGAGCGCTGAGTCATCCTCGCGGCGCCATGACGACGACCAGGTCGTCCTAAATGTCACGCTCCTGTTCTCCTCTAACAGCGTCTGTCTGCGGGGCGCTGCGAACAAAGGGCAACACCACCAATCTACATTCAAACAAACAGGAAATCATCAGGAAAGGTCAGTTTCTAATTATAGAAATATGAACAAAAGATGTTGAGACAGTGAATCATTGGAAAAATCCATCACGATGAAATAAACAACACAGTTTCATCAACCTGTTAATTAAAGCACATTTATTTTACATCCAGACATTAGACTCGTGAATTAGTCGTTTGGACCGAAACAAATTGGGTTGGAAGTTCTTATCTCCTCTCTCGTGACGGGAGGCGCTAACAGTCCTGGGTGACGTGTATGAATCTGATCTGTCAGGTGAAACATCTTCTCTCTGATTCGCTGATGAGGCGTTTTGTGGCCCCTCTCTCTCGCCCTGGAGGGCGGGGCCCTCGGGTCTGGAGCACATTACAGGAGCTGAGCTCTAAAGTCCTAAAGTCCACGATCTGTTCGCTTCCGAGGACAGTGAGTCAGCGTAGATCAACCCAGCAGCCTGCCCACAGCACCCCCACCCCTCCACACACACACACACACACACACACACACACACACACACACACACACACACACACACACACACACACACACACACACACACACACACACACACACACACACACACACACACACACACACACACACACACACACACACACACACACACACACACACACACACACACACACACACACACACACACACACACACCAACAACAACACACACACACACACACACACACACACACACACACACGCGACACACACACACACACACACACACACACACCACACCGCAACACACACACACACACACAACACACACACACATACACACACACACACACACACACACACACACACACACACACACACACACACACACACACACACACACACACACACACACACACACACACACACACACACACACATACACGCATATACACTGTCACACACACACACACACACACATACACACACACACGACACACACACACACACACACACATGTCAACCACCAACTGTTAAATTCAATAAAACACGATTAACTTTCTGTTGGTAAATGAATAATAAAATAACTTGTTGAGCTGGAGCAGGAGATTTTACTTTTATTCTGAAAACATCGTCTCCTTCACATGAAGAAACATTAGAAACTGTTCTGGAGCTTGGATCTTATCACATGATCTTCAGTATCCAATGAGCTTTCCATGAATGAGAAGGTCTTTCAGTCCAAAGTCCATCTACAGATGAAGATCATGTGACTTTGTCCTCCGACGGGTGAAGAGGAGCTGGAGACATTGGACCGTCCTTGAATCATGGAAGTGAAACCTTGAACATTTACAGATTTCTCCTCGTGTGGACTCGATGGATGTAAACTGTGATGAGGGTGTGTCTCTCCATCGGCTGCAGGACCCGTCCCACCCAGAGACCCAGAGACCTGAGGGGCTTCATGAGTCCAAGGGTCTCATCATAACACAGCACATTCCCACAGTAGCACTGGCAGCTATTGTCAACAGGTCGGGGGATTGCAGTAAATCCTGCTCTCTTTGTTGTACTGCTGGTATGCGCTGACATCTGGATCAACACACCATGTGAAGGCTGGGTGGGACCAACCTGGGCCACTGCTCGCCTCCCACGGGTCTTAAGACCAATACCAGGGCCGAGCGGCCGCAGGTGCACGAGGCCCCGTCAACAAATAAGCAGATAAGACGGGATTGAAGGGGAAAGGAGATTGGATTCCACCTGATCACCTGCAGGAGAAGCTCAGCAGGGTGAGCCAGAGTCTCAGGTGCTGGAGGAGATTAGAAAGGAACCGGATCACATCGAAGTTTACACAGCGAAAACAATCTGGAGCCTTAAATTACATTTATTACACAAAACCTCAAAAGATGGAAGTGTAGAAATGAGCAGACTGAAGAGGATTCTTGTTCCAGATCCAGATGTTGAGTGACTGCACCTTTGTGAAGTTGTCTGTGAACCTCAGAGACCAAACTAACTTTCATGACCGGACGTTTACATAAAGTCTCTTAATGCCGTCGATAATCATCTGTGTTGCTCTTCCAGCTGCAGCCTCTGACTCAAACATCTTTTCACACCACATTTCCGTCGAGGTTAAAAATCCCCTCAGGGTCAAATTAGCGTCCGGACCTCCCTGAGAAATAAACGCCTCATGGCGGCTTCACAGCGAATTCACAGCTAACGGAGCTTCCACTGATTAACACAGTGAAGCCGTTCACATGCTGTCAGACACTCCTCAACCAATCAGAACCTTAATTCAGGAGTTTGACTCCTTTTCCCACAAAGCACCAGACCTTTGATTCTGTAACACGAGTATCGATGTAACGCTTCAGACGAGTAAACAGGAGGAGACGCAGTAACTCACGGAACTCGGACAACTTTTCAATGACCTCATCTTTGTCAAGTGCCAGAAGAATCTGCTTCTCGGTTGAAAACAGGTCAAATGTGATATTTCAAGGGCTTTTACTTTGAAATTGTACATCAGATTGTCCTGTTAGAGTCCGAGTGAGACTCTGAGGTGATGAACTGTGATGTGAAGAGAAATCATCTGTGGAATATCAATCTGAATTCAGAGGGAAGCAGTTCCTCGTCCTGAGTCCTGTCGTCAGCTCGTCAGCTCGTCTCTCATGATGTCATCAGTGAAAGTCCTAAAAAGCTCTTTTATAAAACCTGATCTCTTGAGTCTCCGTGACAAAGTGTGTTTTGAATTAAGACTCAGTTAAAGCTTCTCCTCCAGTGAGTCGCTCAGCTCAGCCTCCATGTTTCCTTCCTCTGAAACGTTAACTCTCGTCAGTAAATTCAGTCCACATGGTTTGTTTGCCTGCTCGCCCCCCCGCTCTCTGTGTAAATGTCAGCCGGCTGACAGGAGGAGGTTTCGCTCACGGCCGCCAGACACTGCTCTTTTCTCCGCGGCCTCCATTAGTGGTGCAGGACCGAGCCGTCTGATTGGTGCAACGTGACGACCGCTCAGGAACACGCTCAGGAAATCAGACGACGGTTTTCAAACCAGTGAGAACTTAATCCTCTGAGGTCGCGTTCACAAATCTACTGGAAACGACTGGTTTAAGAAACGATTCATGGTCTGGTTCTGAAAAACATCCCAGTACCACAGGTGTTGCTGGGAAGTAACTGGTGGTTGGACCCTCGACACGTCAGAGTCCAGGGGAACGAGTTTCTACCACAGAGACACTGAGCAGCTCAGCTGGGACAAGAACTGAGACAAGAACAGAAACTGCAGGAAAACCAGGAAGTTCAAATAATAAGAGTTCAGATTCCAAACCAAGGAGGAATAATGATCGATGTTGTTCCTGTTTTGACTTTGACCTTAAAGAAGTGAGTCCAGACGCAGAGAGAACATCTGATGAACTGATCGTTAACATGAACTAACGAGTCCTGACTCACTTCCCTGCTTCGTCCCTGGGAGACTCGTCTTCTGCTGCTTTCCTCCAGGAAGCGGATGTTTCATTACACACGTTAAGTGACAGCGTTTAAAAGATTTAAAAGATTCATTAAACTGTGTTTGTGAAATGTTTCTGCTTCGCTGGTCGAACGGTCGATGAGCCTCAGGCTCCTTCATCGCTGCAGCTTCACCACAGATCTACTGAAGCTGAAGAACTAAGACGTGATTCTGTGTTTCCTTAGCTGCTAATAGGAGACACCTTCATCACATCATTTCCTCAACATGTCTCCTCCTCTTCTTCACTCATCTGAGGCCTCGTCAGTTTCTGATTCACGACCATGATGTTAAACGTCAGTGAGCATCGTTCATCAGTGTCGGCTCCCGTGTTCGTATGTATGAGGTCATCGGGCTCAGGAATCCCATCGAGCAGCTGATGAAACCATTTGGGATGAACGTCGGGGCCCCGGGGCCGCTCACCTCATCTGGGCTCCGTCCCTGAGCGCTCTCCACGGAGCCGTGTGACGGCCGGTTGGACGACTGCAGGGAAAGTGTGGGCAGACTGAGACACGCGCAGATGAGCAGCATCAAAGCTGCTGGCGGCCGCGTGACGCTGGAAAAACCAGAGAAGAAGAACAGACTGCGGCGAGGGCGGGGGCCGTATTAATGATCCACTTTATTACTTTGTACTGTTCGAATTAAGAGCTCAGGTTTCATGAACACGCTGGAACCTTCTTCTTCCAGTCGTGGTTTCAGTTCCTTTCGTTCAGCAGCGCCAGTCGAGCCGCCGGCGGCTGAGTGACGGGAGCGAAGCTGCAGAACACAGGTGGACTTCACTTCTCCAGCTTCACATTCACAGTGTTGATTCATCTCCTGTTGTCCAGAGTCCGACCTTCATGTTTTCATTGAGGACAAAGCAGGTGTAAGATAAAATGTCTCGTGATCAAACTGGATTTTATTTAGATTCAGGAGGAAACACTTTGGGTTTGAACCAGATTCAGTGTGGGGCCCCCAGGTCCTTTTTGCTCAAGGCCCCCAAAGCCCCTTGAAACACTCCTGGTTTGAAGGTTGAAGCTAGGCTAACATTCCCCTCTGCTTCCAGTCTTTATGCTAAGCTAATGGCATGTGTTCAGGACACACACAGATGGATCTCATGTCAAACAAGGTGCTAACAACAAAACCTCATGTCGTTCATTTTAAATGTCTGAACGTCTGGCGTCTCTCGAGTCAGACGACCTCCTCGTCTTCCCCGTCCTCCTCGTCCTCCTCGTCCTCCTCGTCCTCCTCGCTGTTCTTTAATCCTCCGGCTCTGATCCCTGCAGACATCCAGGAGCCAATCAGAGCGCAGCGGCGTCTCTGCTGTCGCTGAGGCCAATAAGTGAGTGTGAGGTGACAGTGAGCAGACTGATGGACTGATGACTCCGCCCACAACGCTGGTTTATACATCAGTGTCCTCATCGTCACACACACACACACACACACACACACACACACAGACACACACACACACCGGCTGGCTACAGTATTAGTCATAAACCCCTCCTCCTCCATGTTAGCGGATGGGACGTTTGATGGTATCATGCCTCAACTCAGCCGAGCAGCTTATGTTACACATGATAAAAAACCAAGGGGCATTCAAACTTTCTCACTGTTTCCAACTGCAGCTCTGTTGCTCGGCAACAGCAATGAGGGCGGGACAAGCTGGTGACGCTGATCACAGACGTGGACCCGTCTTCACGTCCTCTGGAGGTTAAAGACCCTGAGTTGAGGTTTTCGCTGCAGGATCCTGAACTTCTCTGATGTTTGATGGATCGTCGACTTTATCGCCACCTACTGGTCACACTTCTGTGGGTGAAGAAGGTCCTGTGGACAAGAGGAAATATCAGTTAAAAACCTCCAGAGTGATGAAGACGAGGCCTGAAGTTGAATATCAGCTGATCACCTGCAGCGTGTGGAACCTTCTGGTGCTGGGGGAGTTTTCCTGCAGGATCCTGAGCTTCTCTGCAGCTCCACTTGAACAATGAGTTATTCTGCAGCCTCCACAGATGGGTTTTCACCTGAAGCTCCACATGTGGCTGCTCTGGCTCTGTCCACTCACCGACTCTGATTACTGTAATTGGCTGAGAGGCACCGAGCGGCCGCACCAGTAAGAAGGGCCCCTCAGTAAAGCCATTAACCCTGTCATAACGAGCAGCGGCTGAAGTGGTTCCCAATTAGCTGCATGAAGAGACGCCGCGCGGCCTCTTACCTCCGTGTTCGAGGAAATAAAAGCTGAGAGGACGACGCACAAAAGAACGTCTGTAACAGGAAACTGAGCGCCACCGCCGGCCAATGAAAACACTTTGCCTCATGTCCAAATCAGAAACACATGCAGGTGGAACCAAGCACAAAGAGCCGCAATCATCAGGAGGTTCCACTTCCTGTCCGCTGGGAATACAAGCAGCTGGGGGTCCGACAGCCAATCAGCACGCAGGTAGAGCAGCGCCACCAAGAAAAACAATTACATGAGGCAGTGTGTGTGTGTGTGTGTGTGTGTGTGTGTGTGAGTGTGTGTGTGTGTGTGTGTGTGTGTGAGTGTGTGTGTGTGTGTGTGTGTGTGTGTGTGTGTGTGTGTGTGTGTGTGTGTGTGTGTGTGTGTGTGTGTGTGTGTGTGTGTGTGTGTGTGTGTGTGTGTGAGTGTGTGTGTGTGTGTGTGTGTGTGAGTGTGTGTGTGTGTGTGTGTGTGTGTGTGTGAGTGTGTGTGTGTGTGTGTGTGTGAGTGTGAGTGTGAGAGTGTGAGTGTGTGTGTGTGTGAGTGTGTGTGTTTAGCAGCTTGATGTAAAGAGTGTCAGGGTGAAACATCAGAACATCATTCAACATGACTCCTCATTTAACTTATTAATCGTTGATATTTGATTATTGATCCATAAAAACTGAGTTTGAGGTTTTTAAAAAAATATTTTTAACTAAATTTTAGGAACTGGTTTGTTTGTATGTGAACTTTAAATTTTGTTTATTTAAAGTTTGATTTAAACGTTTTCAACGTCACGGAGTCGTAAGTTCGTAACTGTTAGCGCCCTCCAGTGGTGGCGCACAGTTTCAGGTGGTCACGTGTTGCAGCTTTAAGAAACTGTGGCCGTTGACCCTTGAACTCGTCGTGTTCAGGTTCAGAGTCGGAGCTCGTGGTCGACGTGCAGGTGGCGTCCTGTCAAACTACATTTAGCTCCGTGTTGATTGACGAGCGTCTCTCAGGACGTTTCCCGTCTAAAAATACTCGTCCATGTCGGTGACGAGGGACAGGAAGAGACGGTTTCTGTCTTTGTCTCAAGAAATGAAAAGTTCACTGAGCCGAGGTCGTCACAGGGTTAACCCTGCAGGTGAAGTGACCACACACACACACACACACACACACACACACACACACACACACACACACACACACACACACACACACACACACACACACACACACACACATCGTCGTCCTCTCGGGCTCATCTTCTTCGCTGGTTCCCACGTTCACACGGTCTGGCGTGCGGCGCTCGGACCTGCAGCTGTGCAGATGTTTATTGAGGCTGTCAGGTTTATTTTTAGGCTGCGTCGAGGTCAAAGGTCGGAGACGGCGGCTGGAAAACCAATCAGAGGTGACGACAGAGACACAAACAAACGTCCTGAGACGATGAACTTCACACATGAACAAGCAATCGTCAGTTTCACGTCACTCGTCCACTGTGTCGGTTCCACGCCGCTGCAGCAGAAGCAAAGTATTCTGGGAAACCCCCCCGACCCTCTGACACATGCCCCCCCCCCCACTTCTCTGTAATTACTCCAATTACTTTTCCATAACAGCCTGAAACACGTGTGTGGTTACAACAACAGTTTGAGACACTCGTTCATTCATGAGAGGGGAGATCCTCTGCAGACGTCACAGGTTCGAGCCCCGAGCTGAAGCTGCTGCACGACAACCACAGCACTTGTTTCCTGATCTGTGATTGGCTGCCATGGAACGTCGTGCTCACTTTGTTTTCGGGGTTCGACGCTTGTTCCCCAGAGGATGAACCTCAGTGTTTTTCATGTTACGTTCATCCACTGAACCTCTGCACCACATGAACTGTTTTATATCAGAGTTATATTCATAGAGATCGTTTCATATCTTAAAAACCACGACTTCCTGTTCAGAGCTGTAAAAATATTTCTAAATAAAATGTTCATCGGAGGGGACGACGAGACGGAAAGGGAGAGGAGGGTTTCTCTTCTCATCAGGAAAACAGCCAAAGAACAAACGCATCACGTACATATCTGATGTGTGTGTGTGTGTGTGTGTGTGTGTGTGTGTGTGTGGGGGGTCTGTCAGTGAAATCAGTGAACATGTGATGACCTCGTTAGAACAACCAGGATAAATATAGACTTTGTTTTGGGGTGGGGGGGGGTCTGTCAGCGCTCCTCACTAATGGACCCCGCCCTCTCTGATCCTTATCAGCCAATCAGCTCGTCCGTTAGGAACAATTCAAATCTGATTTCACCACAAACACAAGAGAAACAAACGTGAACACGTTTTGACTTGTGAACGTCTGAAATGGAAAAAAGAGTTCGTCTCAAAACATCAACTTTAGTCCCCCTGTTTGTCCTCGGTCCAACGTTTGGGCTCAAAGATCGTGTAAAAACAAGACGAGTTTGTGATGAACATGTTTCAGAGTTTCTGTGTATCACTGTGTGACCTCTGACCTCTGACCTCTGACCTCGGAGCCGTCCTCGGGGCGTATCTGCCTCTTGTTTCCCGCTGGGTGAGATCGCTGTCATCAGCCTCTTATCACCTCATCGACCAATCAAATCAGTCTGTTTACATGATGTCATCCTTTAATAAAGCACATGTAACTTCCTGCTGCGGACGATCCGCTGGTCACGTATGTCACACGTCTGACATCAGAGCTTCACGTCGTCCAGACTCGAGCAGAAGCAACAGACACGTGTTTCATCTGTTCTGTTCGTGTCACAGTCAAATATTCACAAACATCAACTCAGATAAAAAGAGAAATTCTTTTCAATCTTTCAAAGATTGACAGATAGATTGATTGATTGACAGATTGATTGATTGATTGACAGATTGATTGACTGATTGATTGATTGATTGACAGATTGATTGATTGATTCTCAGATCAACTTGCTTCACATCTGTGTTCAGCCTCTTTTTGCTTTGTTCTCCACCAGCTCCTGAAAGACACGTTTTCATTTCCCCATGATAAGAACCTTAAAGGACCTCGTGTTTGGCCTCAGTCAAATAAAGAGAAAGAAATGAAACATGAAAAACAATTATTTATTTCTTTGTTTGTTTTGAGGAAGAAGAGACTTCGCTGAACTTTAGATTCAATCTTTTTATTGAATAATCATCAGGATCGACAGATTATAAAACTTGAATCCCAGTCGTTGTCTTCTTCTTCTTCTTCTTCTTCTTCTTCTTCTTCTTCTTCCTGTAGATTTCCTCTGTTTTCCTCTGAACCCGCTCGTCCACCCGTCCCTCTTCCAGGCTCCAGGACGCCGTGTGTTTGATCCACCCGGCTCTGGTTTCTCTCTCTGGGTGTGGAGCCCAGCGCTGAAAGCTCCTCTTCCTTGTTTTGATTGAGGAGGGTGAGGCTCCGACTCTCAGACTCGGGCTCCGGGACGCTGAGGCTCCGTCTTCTTCTGGCAACGAGTCATCGTGGGAGACGACGTGGGAACAAGACGGATGAAGAAGAGAAGCAGAGAAGAGTTTAATGATGAAGAAGAGAAAGAGAGAAAACACACAAACCTCAGATTCAACTCAAACACATCTTCAGTGCAGCAGTTTGTCCTCAGGGTGGTGCTAGAGGACAGGTTCATCTTCTGAGGAGCAGGAACGTCCACATCCTGTCCTCTGCACAGTTTGGTTTTGTCTCTCATGTCTCATGTCTCACGTTGAACTCATGTGTCATCATTCGTTTCCTGAACTCGTCATATGTTTTGTTATAAAAACTAAATTCTCTTGAATCATGAAATGTGAGACGATGTTTCTCTAAAATCTTCTGACGTGACATCGAGTCTTTTCATAATAAATAACTTCACAGATTCTCGGAGCCAAACTCTGAGTCTGAAACTTCAAATCCAGCTTTTCCAGAAGATGTGAATCACGTTCAGACTCAACTGTTTAAATCCTTTTGGTCTTTGTCTCTGTGAGAATCTGCAGCTTTTTACTGATTCGTTCACCACAACAACACAATGTGTCACAAACATGAACACATGCCTCCTGATGAATAAATCAAACCCCCCCCGTCGTTTCTCTTCGTTTGCTCTGACGACGTCGAGCTCGTTTCATCCTCTGATTCCATCTAAATTGATTTGTGCCACTTTCACAACCTACTTGGACGACGTGCACTTTCTTTTTCTGTCTCTGTTATTTTCTCTGACCTCCAGCGTCTGTCTTTCCTCTCGTTGTGGAAAATGTCCTCCACAAATTGACTCTGCAAACAGGCCGCCCCAAAACGCACAAATTGAATAATTCGTCCCAATTAGCTGAACCAACACAGGTTCACGCATGTTAATGGGATTAACGAGCTGCGCTGAAGCGTCTGTTGACGTTTGTGTCCTAAAACCAACATCCTGTCCTGTAACGAGGCCGCGCTGATTAACTCCGAGCGCCACAGACGCTAACGTCCAGCTGACGTCCCGCCAAAAACAACCCGGGTGGCGTTTGAAGTGTGAGCGAGCGTCCGACAGACCTGAACAACAACACGAGGTTTCCAGGCCACCAGAGAAGAAGAGGCGGGAGACAAGAGGACGATGAATCCATTCAGGGAAAGTGATGAAATGAGGTTTTCCTTCCTGAGGACGACAGAAGATGTGATGTAACATCTGAGTGAACAACTTTATATAAACTGCTGCTTTTATTCTGAAATATGAGAAGACGTCAAGTCTCCTCTGATTGGTTGATTTCCTACGTAAAGACAAAAAGTCTTTATTCTGTGTTATTGGATTTTAAACATTATATTAAAGTAATTTATATAAACTGTTGTAAAACGTCATTATTCTCCAGCAGAGAGAATCAAAGTCGTGATGTTTAACAACAGGAAACTCGTCATGACTCATCGTCATGGAAACGCCGTCGTTCATCAAACTTCCGTTTCTACAGTTTTTCACGTTAAGGTTTCTCTAAACGATTATTTGTTGGAATCACCATCTGTAAATAACGATGAACATGTAGCACTAACATCTGCATCGCCCCCTGGTGGCTGGCTGTGGTATGGTTCACAAAGCTCCTCCATGTTAGCAGGAGGGACATGGACCAAACTAAAGAAATCAAAGTAGACGTTAAATAAATGTTGGTTTGGATGTTTGGGCGTCTGATCGTCGGGGGCTCGTCAGCGTCTGGACAGCGAGCGAGTGGACGTGTTGAGGTTTCTAACATGTGACGGACGTGAAACTGGACGAACACAAATATCTCAGGATGAAGCTTCTTCACATGTGAAACACAAACTCCAGAAAACAACACACAAGTGTCTGGACAGCAACTCTTTATAAAGATGGACGCCACCATCTCGTGTCCGAGTCCACGAGCACAGAAACGTCACAGTCGACGCTGCACTTCCCAGAATCCTCAGAGATTCCTGGAGTTATTAGAAACCCTCTTGATTGTTGTGTCTCAAAATATAACATTTCATGGGAAATGATTCCGACTCCCTGTCGCTGCGTCACAGTTCAGGAGGAAACTGTTTTGTATCTTTATAAAATCTGTCAATCAGCTGTTTCCATGGTGAAGAGCGTGTTTGCACTTCATCTCCTTCGGTCCAGTCGAAAGCGTCTGGTCCTCGTGGTGGTGGATGTTCTGGATGTTACACAAGTGGACGGTCAGACCACAACCTCTTCATTTTCCCGTCTCATTATCCTCTCCACCTTCCACCTCGTCCACATCCATCAGGTCTGTCTGTGCCAGCCGCTTCCTGACGCTCCCACACTGACGCCCTTCATGCTCGTGGATCTTGTGGCTTGAGGCTTTGCCACTCGGGGCCCGCGGAGCGTTCTTGGACCGCCGAGGATCCACAGAGCCTCAGAACAGTAAACCTGGCAGAGGACGAGACCAGACTGTGGTCGGCCCCGGGCCTCGGAGTCAGGACTCGTCTGGGAGGAAACATGGAGACACCGTCAGACAGGAAGTCACTCCACAGACGAGTCTGCAGGGGGCAGCAGAGTTCAGCTTTAGAGTTTCACTTTACAACTAAAAGTCTTGTTGTTCATTTCATTAACACTGTTCTGACCAAGAAGACGACACAGGATCGATTCCCACGTGTCCACACACATTGACTCGGTGTTTCTCTGTGTGTTGGGATCGTTAACAAGGATTTCAGTTTAACGTCTGACGGCCTCTGAGTTGTAGCTGCGTTCACACTGAGCTCCACTAGGAGGCGCTGACGTCCAGACTGTGTGGAGCCGAAACTGCTGCTCGGTGGATCGTGAACAAGAAGCTTTACGTTAGAAGTTAATCTTCATGTTTCTGCTGTTTGCTCTGGAGCTCCTCGTGTATCGGTCACGAAGGGTCAGGGTTGGTTAGAGTTAACCTCTCACCTCTAGGGTCAGGGTTAGTTAGAGTTAACCTCTCACCTCTAAGGGTCAGGGTTAGTTAGAGTTAACCTCTCACCTCTAAGGGTCAGGGTTAGTTAGAGTTAACCTCTAAGGGTCAGGGTTAGTTAGAGTTAACCTCTAAGGGTCAGGGTTAGTTAGAGTTAACCTCTAAGGGTTAGACTGATCACAGGAGACCAGTCGAGATGCAGAGCTGCAGAAAGACGTGATGTCATCATTGTCTCCTCCACCAATGAGGCTGTTTACATCCCGTCTGTCTGTCTGTCTGATTGATTGATTGATTGATTGACAGCATCACATGAAACTCAGAACACGTGTGAAGACTGAACAATTTAGACTTTGGTTTGGATACAAGACGTTTTTTTATCTCTTTCTTTAACTTGAACTGGTTTTAGTTTGTGTTTGACATGAAGTTAGTTGGAGTTAAAGTTCTCAGCAGGAGATTATCTGAACTTTTGAATAAGAACATGAAGAAGCTGCAGTGACTCGAGCGTCTGATCAGTTCATCACTCAAGTCAAAAGTTCAGGACAAAATATCAACGGCACATTTTGCAGTTTCTCAGATGTGATTTGATATTAAAGTGAAAATCTTTGAAACTAAAAACGATATAAAAACATCTGATGATTGACAATATTAAATATATCTCTTCAAATAAAATGTAGAAATCTGGTATTTTCTTTAATGAGCTGCAGTTACGAGAGTGCCACCAGGCGGCGCCCAATGACCGATGGAGGTTAATTACTGTTTAATTAACATTAAGTATGTTAATGAACAGATTAATGACGTCACAGAGTGAAGCTGCTGGTTCACACCTTCACGCCTGAGACAACACTGACACCGTGAGGACAAACTGCGCAACTGCAGCAGCTTCACAGACATCAGCCGCCTCAGGTTTCATCATCTTCCGTTCATAGAATATTAATAAATGTTTTGTGGTTCATCCTGTTGAGATTAAAAACCAGTGAAAGAAACATTTAACTAAATATATTCTGTTTAGTTTTAATTATTTAACAAACCAGTTTGACAAATATTTAACCACTAATACATGAAAAAGAAGTTAACATATGTTCAGATTTTTTTAGTTACATTGACTAGTTCTTAGTTTTCAAACATCATTTACTCTGAGTCAGTTTCACTGATCAGAGACCAGAACATTTTCCCTTTATATAAAAACTCAAACCAACAGTTAAACTAATTTTTACTCATTAGACTCTTTGCTCAAACTACATAATTTAACTTTTACCATCAAACTACCTCAAAAGTATATTTTTTTTATTTGAATAAACAAGTGAAAACCTCAGGGGACATGATGAAAATAATGAGTCACTGAAGCAGCTGCTCGTCTTCTACAATAGAAACTTTATTATTCCCCACACACAGTGACAAACTGGTTCTAGAAGAAGGTGTTCGGCCTCTTGGTGGTGAAACGGGGTTTGTGTTGGCGACGCAGGACCCGGTGAGGGAGTGGGAACTTGATCTTTGAGTCCTGCAGGGGGCGACAGAGACAATAAACGACGTTTAAACACTTGTGACGTTAAAAACACTCAGTGATCAATTTAAACATTTTTAAATCATGTCGCCAGTTTCAAAACCGCCAGGTTTGAAGATGGAAGCTGGAAATCTGGAAGAGGAATCTGGCTTTTTGTTTAGCGGGTTTATAAACTGGAGCTGACTAACGCTGAGGCAGCCCAGAGAGAGACCCGCGCACCATGAGGTCGCTCGGCACGCGGCGACGACACTTACGTGGAACTGCTTGATGGCTGGTCTGCGACATTTGTTGGCAGCGATGACTTGCACCTTCATTATCTGGATGGAGTGAGCGCGAGCACGATGGCGAGCTCCCATATCACGATCTGAAAGACAAACAGGTTTTATAACAACTTGACGTTATAGTTAACGTGTTAATTACCAGTTCAGACTGGAATTTATCAACATGAGTCAAAATGTAAACGATAGAAAACCAAACGTTAATAAATCGTTTTAATGTCGTCTGAGTTCAGATGTTTCAGAAAAAGTTAAACTCTAACAAACTTTTAATTTAACATCAAACTAACGGAAGGTTTCTTCAGACACATGAACAACATGGACGAGTTACCGAGTGGAAACAGAACACACACACACACACACTGGAGAGGTCACGACCCTGAGAAGTTTGTTTCTGTGATTGCGAACACGAGGAGTTTAGATGTGGACCCTTGGATTCACTTTCAGAGTCACGGCAGAGTCAGAGAAAGGCGACAAGGATCAGTTAGTGTCTGCACACCAGGCAACATCTGCACCACGGACATGGTGCGATCTTTGGGTTAGGGTGCAAAGGAACCAACGACTATATTAAAGCACTAAAACATAAAAACATCTTCACACTTCTGTCATGACTCAGTGGATTCATTAGATTTCTTCTCTTCCTCAAAGTGTTGACAACATATTTAAATTGAAGTTGATCTAATGTAGAATTCATTGTTCACTTTAGTTTGAAAAGTTTAACAATTAAACACTTTGGCTTCACTCTTTTTCTTCTTTACTTTGTTTTTCACTGAATGTGACCAAAGAAATCTAACAAGATAATTTAACAAATCATCAAATGACTTGAACCAGTGACAAGAATCAACCTGTTGACTGGTGTTCGTCAGTAACAACCTGAAATATGTTCAGTTGGTCAGAAACCACAGAACAAAGAATCCCGTCACCTGCTGTGGGACAGCGAGTTATTTCTTTATTCGGCCACTTGGACACGTTTTGTGATTTGATGTTATTGCGATAATAGTTCTTTGTTTCTACTTGAACACGATATTAACCCTGACTCCAGATGTTTGTACTCACAGCACTGAGTGACGGCTCCAGATGTGGTCAGGTCTCTGTACTCTCTGTACATGTTGTGGGTTCCACTGCGAGAGTCGTAACGCAGCCAGATTCCGAAGTTCTTCACCTTCAGGGGGGTTTTCTCATGGACCTAAACAAGAAACAATTGATTTCTTAATGTGTTGCACTCAGTTTTCTGGATTTGTCTTCTCATCACTTCCACACCAGTCCGACACTGGACCAGTAGAACTGGGACACGTACCAGACCACAGTAGACGGTCTCTCCAGACGCCTTCTTCATCTTCCTCAGCTGAGAGACGAAGTACCAGAAGCGGGATTTAGCCACAACATGGTTCGGGGCGAAGATCCTCATCCGGTAGAGGGGGGGGGCAGGGTTCTTGGCAGAGGGCAGGAGACGCCCAATGACCTTGTATTCCCTAAGCTGGGAGCAGGACAAATATAAAACTTAGAACTTCTGTAAAGGAACGTGCCCATCACATTAGACAGAACAGGAGTTCAGATGTGGACCCTTGGATTCACTTTCAGAGTCACGGCAGAGTCAGAGAAAGGCGACAAGGATCAGTTAGTGTCTGCACACCAGGCAACATCTGCACCACGGACATGGTGCGATCTTTGGGTTAGGGTGCAAAGGAACCAACGACTATATTAAAGCACTAAAACATAAAAACATCTTCACACTTCTGTCATGACTCAGTGGATTCATTAGATTTCTTCTCTTCCTCAAAGTGTTGACAACATATTTAAATTGAAGTTGATCTAATGTAGAATTCATTGTTCACTTTAGTTTGAAAAGATTAACTTTATTAAAAACACTTTGGCTTCACTCTTTTTGTTCTTTACTTTGTTTTTCACTGAATGTGACATCAAGTCAATTTAATATAAACCTGTCGACAGTTTAACACGTTACAGATGAATATTCAATCTAGAGTTACATTAATTAACTGTTAATTCGATTTATAGAAAGTTATTTTGTAGTTGTTTTACATTTTTGAAGTTAAAAATCCAAATATGTTCACGTTCCAGCTTCTTCCAGGTCAAATTAAAGCTTCTGTTAAAGAGGATTTGAGTTTGAAACAAATCAGTAATTAATCATAGGAATGTGTTAGAAAATGAACCAAACGTTCATCATCATTAATCTAAGTCCTGATGAGACAGTCACACTTCCTGTAGATTATTAAACATTAAAAATATAGATTGTTTCCTCACATTTAAGATTTAAATTGTCACTGTGATGAAGTTGATGCATTAGAACCAGGCAGAATAAAACCTTATTAATTTAGTTCACATACTCTAGAAGTCAAAGTTATTAATTTATGAATCTACAACAATAAACACGTGTCGGTGTCATCATGTTCCCACCGAGTTATTTCCCATGATGCTCAGCGCTGAGTCGGATTCACACTTTAAACATTTGAACTTTTAAACTCATTAAATTAACGTGAAGTTAAAATGAACGTTATCCACAGATGACGTCCACACTTCAGAGCCACATTAGCAGCTAACGCTAGCTCCCTGCTGGCTCGGTGCTAGCACAGCTTCATCTCGGTGGTTAACTTCCGATGTGAACTTCGCGAAGCAGCAGATTAGATTTTAATCTTTAAATGAGGATTATTTTTAAAAGTTGGACCGATTCTCCGGGTTCAGTGTCTCGGAGCTCGCCGCGTCCACATGGTCCGGAGGCCGCCATGTTGGAGACACTGGCGCCGCGGGAGAAAAGGCTTTAAATGTCGGTTCTGACGCGACCTTCGGGCCACACGGAGACTCGAACCGTGCGAGTCGAGCTTCATGAGCGAGACGCTGCCGTCGGAGTTCAGCTAACGACGGGCGACATGTTGAATTCGGAGATTCTTACTGTTCCGGACGCCTTCATGGTTCCTCTGCTCACCGCCGCTGTAAAAGAGGGAGCTGCAGGGGGCGCACTGCGCATGTGTACAGCTCACAGGAAGCTGTCATCTTCAGCCCGGCCGCCCGCCCTCTGATTGGCTGAGGCTGAGGACGAAGACTGACGATTAGCTGGAGGTAGAGAGAGAACATCAGGTTGAGCCAATCAGAGGAGAGAACGCCTGGGGGCGGGACAAGCAGACTTGTCCCGCCTCCACGTGCATATACGTACTGAATATATTGTTATAGATATTTAATAATAATATACACAATAAATAGAAAGTATATATACCATAACTTTACCACAAATATAACGATATATATACAATAAACGTACAGTATAAATATTATACCATTACTATTAATATAACGTATAAATACTGTAACATTATATTATTATGCATCACAATACATGCATGTTTATTATCCTTCTGTTCTTATGCAAACTTTGATTTGATAGTAGATCAGAGCACAGTCACTACATATCTATTATCATTATTTGACTTTATAATTGAACCATCATTTATTATATGTTATGGATAATAATGTTGTTCTCGTGCCCTATAAGGGAGTTCCATTTTAAATTCTACTCACTTTTATCTGGAAACTTCTTGAAGCTAAAGCTTGAAAATCTAGACACAAATAAAGCACATAATCATAAATGTTATGATTACACTGATCATATCTATATCTATATGTTGTTAGTGTTTATTGTGATGACCGTGTTATATGGGTGACGGTCTCTTCCGGGTCAGCTCGCCGGAAGCGACCAGGCGGACACGCCGCACCGCCGCTGCTGACTCTCCTGATGATGAACCGGAGCAGAGACACGTGATGAGTTAAGTTTTCATGAAGGTGAGATTATGATGAATTGTTTTTAATCTGAGTTTAATCTGAGTTTATTGTGAGGATCAGATCCCAGTGACCCAGCGGCAGCTCCAACCCGAGCTCCGACCAAACCTGGAGAACCGCCCGGAGACAGCACCGCACTGTCCCCGGCTCCCGCGCCCTGTCAGCGGGACGCTCCCGGAGCGGCCCCCGGTGCTGCCCGCCGGTTCCCCGGGGCAGGATCCCTCCGGCAGCCCGGCTCCGCGGCTAACTAGCCGGCTAACCGAAGCTAGCCCGAGTTAGCCGCTCTCAGCCACTCAGTATGGGAGTGAAGTTGTTAGCATGTAGCATCGCAGTGTGAACTTTTCACAGGAGTGGCCCGGACTCCTTGAAGCTGTTACCCACAAACAGAGAGGCTCGTGCGGCTTGTGGTTTCCTCACTTGACCCCTGGAGCTCCGGGGTTTGGGCCGTTAGCTGCAGTCACAGACCTGTGAGGTGTTGGCAGGGGGTTGCATCATGTGGCTCCATCTTCTCTAACACCAGTACACACACCAGTACACACACCAGTACACAGCGGTACACACACCAGTACACACACCAGTACACACCAGTACACACACCAGTCACAGACCTGTGAGGTGTTGGCAGGGGGTTGCATCATGTGGCTCCATCTTCTCTAACACCAGTACACACACCAGTACACACACCAGTACACACCAGTACAACACAGTACACACCAGAACACACCAGACCTGTGAGGTGTTGGCAGGGGGTTGCATCATGTGGCTCCATCTTCTCTAACACCAGTACACAGCAGTACACACACCAGTACACACCAGTACACACACCAGTCACACATCAGTCACAGACCTGTGAGGTGTTGGCAGGGGGTTGCATCATGTGGCTCCATCTTCTCTAACACCAGTACACACCAATACACACTGTACACAGCAGTACACAGAAGTACACACCAGTACACAGAGGTACACACCAACAAAACCAGATTTCAGCCTCAGATCATTAAATTACTGTAACTTGATTATCATTTTTACAGTATATTATTAATTTAACATCTGTGTGAATTTGATATCTTGCATCCTGTCACACTGAGCTGTTCTGTTCACCTTGTTTACACCAAGTTGTGTTTAAACTGTATCTGTACTTATTTAGTGTTTCTCCTGCAGTTTCCTTTGCTGCTGTGACACACGTCGTCATGTGGAGGAACTAGTTGATCACTTTATTGATTATTAGATTACACATTTTGTTTACGTCTTAAATCCTCTTGTTTCGTCATCGGTCAAAAGTCCAAAGATTTTCAGTTTACTGTGAAAAGAGAAGAAACCTAGTTATTAATAAACTGATGGTTTCAACTCTCGTCCATAAACAATTCATCAGATTAATCAATAAATTATTTATAAAGTAAAATGAAACTTTAGTCGTAGACACTGATAAATGTCTGTGAATAACTCATCTGGACGGACTGATAAATATGTGCAGTCTAACCCTGTGACTCCAGCTCTGTGATGTCACCCCCCCCCCCGTACGTGTCACTGATCATGTAAAGTGTGAATAATGACTCGTGGTGTTTGCTCTGATCAGATGAGAGGAACCTGCCTGAGAGCAGCACAGACGTCTGAACCTGCCCTGGAGGAAAGTTAACCCACCAATGGCCTGCCAGTCTGTCGCTGCAGTCATGGACGAGCAGGCCCTGCTGGGGCTCAACCCCAACGCCGACGCCCGCTACAGGCAGAGGGTGAGACGCTCGCACCGCCACACGGACGGTCCCTCGTGTACTTAGTGAAAACAGCTAAAGAGAAAAGCTCTTTATACTATGTTGTATAAAGTAGAACCATCGCCTCGGTCTGATTACAGTCAGTGTTGTGTAGTTGTGTTCAACGTGTGTGTGTGTGCGTGCTCCTCCAGGCGATGGCGTACTTCGAGCAGCTGAAGGAGTCTCAGGACGCCTGGGAGGTTTGTGCTGAGGCGCTCGCTAAAGGAATTTACAAGTGAGTTCACACGAGGTTTTAATAAATCCCATCACTGCTCATGATCGTCCACGTTCATGAAGTCCGACGTTTGGCTTCACGTTTGTCTGTTTGTGATTTCAGTGACGATCACGTGAAATTCTTCTGCTTCCAAGTTTTGGAACATCAGATCAAGTTCAGGTAACAAAGACGTTTCTGTTTGATTTGACTCGAGCTGTCTTCAGACCTGCACTGAGCTCCTCACATCCTCCAGAGTTTCTCTGTCAGCCTCCAGTAAAAACTTGAACTGGAGTTCAAGCCTTGTTTGAACTCCAGAGAAACCCAGTTGCACTTGACTCTCTCCGGAGTCTGTGAACATGTGGCGTGAACGAACATGTGACCCGTTGTGTTTCAGACACGCTGGTCTGAGCGTCGTCCAGCAGCAGATGATCCGAGAGACTCTGATGAAGTGGCTCCAGTGTCAGGTACAGTCACTCCTCAGGTTTCACTTCTGAGAAACACCGCCGTCCTAAATATCGTCTGAAAATAAAGATTGGATGACATGACGGCTTCTGTTTCTCCTGTCGTCTCATTGGCTGCAGCTGATGAACGCTCAGCCGGAGAAACCCTTCATCAGGAACAAGGCGGCGCAGGTGTTCGCCCTCACCTTCGTGATGGAGTACCCGACGCTGTGGCCCAAGTACTTCTTCGACGTCCTGTCTCTGGTGGGTCTCAACCCGAACGGCGTGGACGTCTACCTCAGGACGCTGATGGCCATCGACGCTGAGGTGGTCGACAGAGACATCCTGCACTCGGCCGAGGTGCAGTGACCCTCTCGCTCTCTTTAAGTTTAACTTTTACATCATAGAAGACGAGGGACAGTCGTTCAGAATGTCAGTTATGTGTAGTTTTATCAACAAACTCTTGATGAGTTGTATTTCTCTCGTTGCTCTGGTCGTGTCTTTCCTCCTCAGGAGACTCGGAGGAACATGTTAATCAAAGACGCCATGCGGGAGCAGTGCATCCCGAGCCTGGTGGAGTCCTGGTTCCAGATCCTGCAGACGTATCAGCGCTCTCACCCGGAGCTCACCTGTCAGTGTCTGGAGGTGGTCGGCGCCTTCGTGTCCTGGATCGACCTCAACCTCATCGCCAACGACCGGTGAGTCACCAGGGGGCGACTGGGAGCCGAGCTGACGGTGGATGGATATATTCGGAGCCTTCTGTCATCCACGTCCTTCACTCTTCATGTTCTCATGTTCTCAGGTTTGTGAACCTGCTGCTGAGTCAGATGTCGGTGGACGAGCTCAGAGAGGAGGCCTGCGACTGCCTGTTTGAAATCGTCAACAAAGGAATGGACCCAGTGGATAAAACCAAACTGGTGGAGTCTCTGTGCCAAGTGCTGCAGTCGGCAGGATTCTTCAACGTGGAGCAGGTCCGACTTTAACCTTCTGTGATGACCTCGTTTCTCAGGATGTTCTTTAGAATTGAAAGGCGTCATCTGCGTCAGTCGACAGTTTATTAGGAACAGTCTAATGAAACTGAAATCCTCAGAAACTAATAAAATCTTAAAGGAGGAGGATTCATTGTAGGAATGTTTAATGTCTTTTGCCACATCTCATAGACACATGGATGCTTATTCAAACTTAAACATGAAAACATATAAAAAGAAACTGTACTGTTGTGTTGGAAATGGCAAACTGAGCCAGTATCAGAAATGTTTTTCTCCCTAATATCAGCGTTGGTGTTTGTTTCTCACCGTGAGGTCACGAGCTCTTCCTGCTTCTCTCACAATGTTTTATTTTCTATTTCCTGTTTTCAGGAGGAAGACGTCGACTTCCTGGCCAAGTTCTCTCGGCTGGTGAACGGGATGGGTCAGAGTCTGGTGCTCAGCTGGACCAAGCTCGCCAAGTCGGGCAACGTGAAGGAGGCCGCCGAGACGCTGCAGGCGGTGGAGGCCAAAGTGCCGCTGCTGCTGCAGCTGCTGGTGCACGAGGACGACGACATCTCGGCCAACATCGTCGGCTTCTGCTACGAATACCTGCACGTCCTCAAACAGGTGCCGAGGAATCGTTCTCTTACATTTAGAACTTTGACATAATCAGAAATAATCTTTAATTCTCCCAGTTGGAAATATTAAAAGATGTGATTTGTTTTGTAGCTTCCTCAGTTGACGGATCAGCAGAAAACAAGCATCGAGGTGAGTCTCTCATGAGAAATGATCCAGACAAATTAATTTGAACTTGTTAGAGATGGAGATTAAAACATGGCTGCTGTTTCTCCACAGGCCGTCATGCTCGCCATCATGAAGAAACTGACGTACGATGACGAGTACAACTTTGAAAACGAGGTGAGTCTCGTGCTGCGGCTCTGCCTGTTGCGCTCTGAGGACGTAGAGACGACGTCACAGCTCCGGGTTTGTCTTTCAGGGCGAGGACGAGGCGATGTTCGTGGAGTACAGGAAGCAGCTGAAGATGCTGTTGGATCGTTTGGCTCAAGTTTCCCCTGAGCTGCTGCTGGAGGCCATTCGCCGAGTCTTCACCAACACCATGCAGTAAGAACACGAGAGGCTCAGAGTCCGAACCAGAGGGAAAAGAGTCAAACTTTTCTTAAACTGCATCAAACTATAAAAAAAGACTTGTGCATGCCAGGCGTAACCATAGCAACTAAAGCGTGTGTGGGTTCAGCCTGGGTCTGTTGGTTTTCATCACAGAGGTTTTATCTCTTTGTGTTTTTCAGGAACTGGCAGACGACTGTGTTCATGGAGGTGGAGGTCGCCATCAGGCTGCTGTACATGCTCGGCGAGGCCCTGCCGGCGTCTCACGGCGCTCATTTCTCCGGGGAGACGGTGAAGACGAGTGCTCTGCAGGACATGATGAGGACGGTCAGTTACGTGACTCCAGCGTTGCATCTGTTTAACTCCTCGCGTTTTTTCCCCTCCGCTCACGTGTCGTGCGTTTGAATCCTCAGCTGGTGTCGTGTGGCGTCAGCAGCTACCAGCACAGCTCCGTGTCGCTGGAGTTCTTCGAAACCGTCGTCCGATACGACAAATTCTTCCTCGTGGAGCCGCAGCACATTCCCAATGTCCTGGTGAGAAACGAAAACCTGAAGTTTTCTTTGCAGCTGAGTTATTTAAATCAAATGTAGATGTGTAGATTTCTAAAGACGTGTTAACTCCCGTGTTGTGTTCACTGTCAGATGGCGTTTCTGGACCAAAGAGGACTGAGACACAACAGCCCGAAGGTTCGGAGCAGAGTCGCCTACCTCTTCTCCAGATTCGTCAAAACGCTGCAGTGAGTCCAGCTTCAGTGTTTTGATCAGATACACACACACACACACACACACACACACACACACACACACACACACACACACACACACACACACACACACACACACACACACACACACCTGACGTCAGTGATTTATTTATTCACGTTTGACGTCTCTCTGCCGACAGTAAACACATGAACGGCTTCATCGAGGACATTCTGACCAGGATCCAGGATCTGCTGGAGCTCGCTCCTCCTGTAAGTTTCAACACGTGATCGGTCACATGTCGTTTTACCCTCAAACACCTGGGATCATGCCACACGTTTTCAAACACACATTTAAAATGAGAAAATCAGTGATGTGTCTTCATCGTCTTCTCCCTCCTCTGTCCAGGAGAACGGTTTCCTGGCGCTGCTGACCAGTGACGACCAGCTCTTCATGTTCGAGACGGCGGGGATTCTGATCGTGAACGGAGAGAGTCCTGCTGAGAGGAAACAGGCTCTGATGAGGAGTCTGCTGGCGCCGCTGATGGACGCTTTCCACCTGCTGCTCGCCAAACTGTTGCAGGAGACGGAGGACGAGAGACAGGCCGCCCTCGCCGACTGTCTCAGCCACGCTGTCGGATTCGCCAGGTGAGCGTCGGACAACCGCGTCTCCTTGACAGCGAGCAGCTGACCTCGTCACTCATCTTCTTCCTGTCTCTCTGTTCGCAGTCGGACCAGTAAGGCGTTCAGCAACAAGCAGACGGTGAAGCACTGCGGCTGCACCGAGGTCTACAGGGACTGTCTGCAGACCTTCCTGCCTGCACTGAGCTGTCCTGTCCAGCGGGGGGCGCTGCGCAGCTCGGTCCGCTCCTTCCTGCACCGGATGATCATCTGCATGGAGGAGGAGGTGCTGCCGTTCGTCCCCGCCGCCTCCGAGCACATGCTGAAGGACTGCGAGGCCAAAGACCTGCAGGAGTTCATCCCGCTCATCAGCCAGATCACCGCCAAGTTCAAGGTAAGTGGGAAAAGATCAGCGAAGAACGAGGAAGCTGAAGAAGCTGAAGAGGATTCAAATTTACAACAGATTTCATGTCGTTATCAAGCATCACCAGGTTTAACGGCCTTTTCTCCCGTTGCCATGGCAGCGGCAGGTGTCCCCCTTCCTGCAGCAGGTCTTCATGCCGCTGGTCCTCGCCATCTTCGAGGTTCTGGCTCGGCCGGCGGAGGACAACGACCAGGCGGCCGCTCTGGAGAAGCAGATGCTGCGAAGGAGCTACTTCACCTTCATCCAGACCATCACAGGCAGCGGCATGAACGAGGTGATGGCCAACCAGGGTGAGTCTGGCTAACGGTTTCCACTCGTATCCACTCTTTGTGCTAAGCTAAGCTAACAGTGACCTTCCACTGTGTCCCCAGGAGCTGAAAACATCGAGCGAGTGGTGTTCACCATCATCCAGGGGGCGGTGGACTTCCCCGACCCCATCGCGCAGAAGACCTGCTTCATCGTCCTCTCCAAGCTGGTGGAGCTGTGGGGTGAGAACATCTGGACAAACTGTTTTAATAACCAATGGTTCCTCACTTCCTGTGTCGTCCTGACGATGTTGTGCTGGCCTCTGCAGGAGGTAAAGACGGGATGGTGGGATTCCCCGACTTCATCTACAAACACATCGTCCCTGCTTGTTTCCTGGCTCCTCTCAAGCCGACCTTCGACCTCTCCGACGCTCAGACCGTCCTGGTGAGTCTCTGCACCGGAGGTCAGACTGGAACACTTTGACATGTGGACACTTTCCCCTGAAACCTTCTTGTTTGTTTGCCAGACTCTGTCGGAATGTGCCGTCACGCTGAAGATGATTCATCTCAAACGGGTGAAAACAGATTCTGTGTTTTTGTTTTGAACAGTTGAACTTGTGGAGGAGTTTGTTCTCACTGGTCCGTTGTTTTCTCTCAGGGGCCCGAGTTCATCCAGTTCTTACAGCAGGAGTACCTGCCCTCGCTGCAGGTGGCGCCAGAGATTTCACAGGTGAGGCATGGCACTGCACCTCAAACGCTTTGAAATACTGGGGGGAAGGTGCATTGTGGGAAATGTAGTTGTTTGTAAAGTAGCGTTTCAGACAGAGTCAGTGATGAAGATAACGATGAAGAAGATTCAGACCCAGACGATGTTCCTGCCGACTCCCCAGGTTCATCTGTACTTTTTATTTCAACAGGAGCTTTGTCAAGTTCTTCAGCAGCCGGACGTCAAAGTCCTGAAGAACTACATTAAGGTACGAGTTGTTTTTAGATCCTGTGATCGTGTCGTTTGAGTCGTGACTCAGCGGATGTTTCTCGTTGCAGGCGTTCTTTCAGCGAGCGAAGCTGTAGGAAATGAAACTGGAAGTTCACTGGGACTAAAGGACTCTCCACAGGAAGTGGGCGGACACGCTGCTTTACAATAAAACTAAAAATGGAACTTAGCATAGGAGCTGCTTTTGCACTTAAGAAGTAAATGCATAACGAAGCCCAGTCCGTCTGAGTCGGGGGAAACGGACAGAAGGTCAGTGGACGGATCAACGTCCTCCAGCTCCCGAGAGAGACGAGCTGTCCACGTGGACTCGAGACGTGGAGGACGCTCAGAGAACTTTGTGGAAAACGTGGAGTTTGTGTGGAAAAGGACTTTTAGACGTGAAACCCGGGTCTGAGGGGGAGGACGTCTCGTGGAGAAAGTTTTGAAAAGATCCCGAAATCTTTGTTCTAGTGGAACCTTCACAGTAGAAAACACATTTCAACACAATTTGAGTTATTTTTCGTTTGCTGCCACAGAACGGATAAAAAAAAGGGCAGAGTCGCATCATTTATTAAAAATGTGGCATTGATGATTTAGTTTAACGTGCTGAGGGCCGGTTGGTTTTTAGTTTGAAGTGAAACGTTTGAGCTCGACGCGCGTCCGCCTTCACGACTTCTTTTTCCTTCATTTAAAAACAATCCTTTCCGTTCTGTCTCTTACGTTAATCACATGATCGGAAGCTACGTCAGTCGTGAGTTTACGATTACATTTCCTGGAATTCTGACAAAATACTTTTGGCTGTTTTCATTTCAAACTGAACTTAAACGGAGGAACAAAGTGTAAATAAGAGAATACGATGTGGAAAATGTAAATAAAGTTCCTAGCTTTAGTTATTTTTTTTTTTAAATCTTCACTCACATCTGGAAACTAAACGTTGAAGCTCGTTCTGCCAGAAAATGGAAAGAAATTAAAAGTTAAGAATGATTTAAAAAAACATCAAATGCCAATTTAAAAAAATCCATAAAGTATTTCACAAATATTCTGACATGTTTTTTACCTTGAATGAAAATCTCACAATTCAATGTTTGAGACATGAATTAGATTCTCAAAGGGAAATTTACTATTTTATAATTTTCATTCAGTAAATCTTTTATTTCGAATCTCAAAATGTCGACTCGTTAAAATTGAAGCAGACTTAGTAAAAAATATATACGGTTATTCAGAAAGTATTAATTGACTTATTTCCCGACTAAATGTCTAAACTAAACTATTTTTTTTCCTTTTCTTGGCAGAAACGAGCTGCTCTAGAAACAAACTCGTTTGTAGGCGTCGCTCGTGCTGCTCTAGAAACAGGAAACTGCTCGTGCACGGCTGCTCTAGAAACAGGAAACTGCTCGTGCACGGAAGCAGTTCAGTGAATCTATATCGAAGCTTTCGATTGATTATGCAAAACGCTTTTTTGCAGAGAAACTGTGAAGCAGCACGAAACCAATCCGACGATGAGATTCAGATTCAATGTAACGACGACTCTACAGAAACGGCTTTTTTATCAATATGTTATAGAAAATACACACACACCGTTTCCACCATTAACATTTTGTCGTGTTTAGTTCGTTTCTTGTAGTTTAGTTTATTTTCCTTCAGCTTTAGTTAAAAAAAGATATTTTTTCAGAAAAGTTCAGAGAAAGAATTGATTTAAATTAAATGTGGTTTTCCAGACGTTCAATATGTGGCAACGTTGACGAGAAAATAAAATCTCACCTAAATAACTGAATAGTTTTGAATGGTTCATATATTCGTGTTTAATACACAGATTCAGCTCATGTCTAATCTGGACAAAAGAAAAGGGACATTTTATTTTATGAAACTGAAAAGTCATTTTGCTAAAATTCCGTGTGAATCTACAAAGTATTGATTTGATGCTGAGTTTGACAGAATCTTTAAGTTTATATAATTTACTTTTAAGAAAAATCCTCTTGGGATAAAAATACTTTGTTTTTCCTAAAATTAAAACCAAACTAGAGACGACAGCACGTTCGGATGTTTCAGGAAATAACGTTAAGTTAAAGTGTAAAGTTGTGACATCGTATGTTTCATTGTGAAAAGCTGAAGTTTTTATGGTAAAGAACCAAGTCGACATGTTCTAATGATCTGACACCCGGTGAAGCTGCAGGTTTAAAACCTACTGGATCAGTTCCCTGAACAAAACTCTTAAACATTAGAACCTTTAACTTCACATGTTGAACTTTTCATTCTGTGATGACACTTCTGTAGAGAAACAGCGACACGTGGTGGTTTGTCGTTATCTGCAACAAAGTTCCCTCACTTCACCACCAGGTGTCGCCACACTAAACCAGGACGTCACCATAGTTTAAATAAACACTTAAAACAATCATGTTCAGTTGAAGTTTATCGATGAATTTGTTTTTGTTTCCAGCTGAACGAGCGAACGTTTGCTCGTATGTCAGAAAATTCGCCAAATGACTAATTTGATGGTTGATGCTGAAATGTTGAATTTTTCTGTTCGAACCAATAAAGTGTTTATTCATCTGAAACATGTTTGTTCTTTGATCTGCAACAGAAACTGTTTCATTCAGTTTTCAGCGATCGTCTTTATTGGATCACAGATTCAGCAAAAATCAGAAAAATATGTTCATTCTGTTTCACAAATTAAATTCATTTTCTTCTCAAAAGAAAAAAAACAAAAGTGCTTTTATCTTCTTCTGTACATTTCATGTCTCTTAGTGTTAAATTGTCTCTGAGCTTCAACCTTTGATCACAGCGATCGGTCGCAGCTTGATGGCCTTCTTACTGATCCCAGCGTCGTGACACGTGTTCACCACGTCCGTCACGTTCTTGTACGACTCAGGAGCCTGGAGGGGAAAAGACAAAAACAATATTTGAAAAGCTTAAGAGGCATGAAACCAATTCAGCACTTTATACGAAAACTACAATATAATTAATACACATTTACAAGAAAATTAATATACAACTTAAAACATTAAATATAATAAAGAAACAATACATTTTTTAAATGACAATGAATTTTGTCTTTATTCAGAAGATTTTTCTCACCTCCTCCATGACCAGTTTGGGTGAAGCCACTCGGATGGCGATGCCCTTGTCGGCGAGCTTGTCCAGGACGTCCTGGAAGTCCAGGTTCCTGCGGGACTTCGCCCGAGAGAGAGCGCGACCCTGAACCGATACAAGTGAGACAGAAAGTTCACGTAATGAAACGTCCGGAGACAAACGTTTTACACGACTTTAACACGAGGACGTGTAGAATAAAACATCGATCATCTGATGAGACGATGGCGGGATCGGACTCTTACCGCTCCGTGACAGGTGGTACCGAACGTCTCCGTCATCCCCTTTTCTGTCCCCGTCAGGACGTAGCTGCAGGTTCCCATCGTCCCTCCGATCAGCACCGGCTGACCTGTGAGCTGAACCAATCAGAGGAGGAGAAAGTCAGCGGCGGCACGGTGGACAGCGGAGTCGTACCGAGGCGGCGGTGCGTACCTGGTAGTCGACGGGGATGAGCGGGTGGTGCGGAGGAAACGCTCTGGTGGACCCTTTGCGGTGAACAAGCAGCGTTTTCTGTCTCCCGTCCACCATGTGCTCCTCCACCTTGGCGATGTTGTGAGAGACGTCGTAGATGACGTGCATGTCCAGGTCGTCCGGCGTCGTGCTGAAGACTTCAGAGAACGCCTGAGAGGAAGACCACAAGAACACACATCATCCTTCTAGCAGTTCCATCCATCCTCTCCTCCGATGCAGTGATGAAGACTACCTGTCTGGTGAGGAAGGTCATGGACGAGCGGTTGACCCAGGCGTAGTTTCCCGCCGCAGCCATGCCCTTCAGGTAGTCCTGACCTTCCTGTGACATGATGCGAGCGCACGCCAGCTGTCGGTCATTCACCACGATCTTATCCCTCTTCATCGCCTTCTCCATGGCAACCAGAGCATCTGACATCAGGCAGAAGAAAAACCAGAGAACATCAGTTTTAATTCCACAAGTTAAAAGATTAATTGATTTTTTAAATGGTTTCAAATGAATCTGGTAATGAGCAACTGATTGAGTAACGATTGCAGTTCCTACCTGTGGCCACCTGGTGTCCGAGGCCTCTGCTGCCGCTGTGGATCATCACACACACCTGGCCTTTGTGGTCGATGCCCATCTTCTTGGCGGCGTAGTCGTCGTAGATCTCGTCCACCACCTGGATCTCACAGTAGTGGTTTCCTGCTCCCAGAGTTCCCAGCTGCACGACACAGAAACACAGTCAGATCGACCTGTCTTCTGTGTACTGACCAGCAGGGGGCGACTCCACTGGTACTTTCTATAGAAGACTCTACTTGTCGTACTCAGTAAACAGTTTCCTCAGGAGTTCATGTCTCAATCTCTAGTTTCAGCTCCTTTAGTAACTTCTGATGGGATACCTGGGGGAGGCCTCTCTTCTTGGCCTTCGACGACACCTTGTTGGGGTCGGCCTGCAGCATCCGGCCGTACTCCTCACAGTGCTCCTTGTCCTCGGCCCAGGCGTAGCCCTCCCTCAGAGACCAGTCCACCCCCATCTCCAGGGCCTCCTCCAGGTCCCTGAGACCCACAGGGGACAGGGGACAGGTAAACAGGTGTCACGGGTAAACAGGTGACACGGGTAAACAGGTAAACAGGTGACACGGGTAAACAGGTAAACAGGTGACACGGGTAAACAGGTAAACAGGTGTCACGGGTAAACAGGTAAACAGGAAGTTCCTGCTCTGGTCTAGGTTCAGCGTGGGCGGATCTTTCCGTACTTGGCGCTCATGGGGATGACGCCCTTGGATCCGACTCCGACCGGGATGTGGTTGAACAGACTCTGAGCGAGCTGCTCCTTCACGGGCTGCACGTCATGCTCGTCCAGGTTCGTCCTCAGGAGACGGACGCCACAGTTTATGTCGAAGCCGACGCCACCTGCAGGAAAAAAAATAAAATGGTTTGGTGCAATTCAAGATTATTTCCATTAACCATTTAATGTTCCAACAGATTATTGATCACTAAACGTTCTCTAGATTTCAAAGTCAAGACCAGGAGCTAAACGAGGCTAAAGGCTCTGGAGCATCACGGACCTGGAGACACCACAGCATCAGGGTTGTTCATGTCGAAGGCCGCCATGTTTCCGATCGCAAACCCGTACCCGGAGTGGACGTCTGGGAGCCCGATGGACCTCTGAGGGGAAATAAAGACAAATCTAAACCTTCAACTGTCTCACCCTTAACTCGGAGGTTTCTTCTACGCATCACAGTTACTCACGTGTATGATCCCGGGCAGCGCCGCCACGTTCCCAATTTGCTTCATGGCAGGAAGGAAGCCGCCGAAGCCTGAGAGGAAGAAGAAGATAGACGATTAATAGAGACAGAGACAGAGAGACAGACAGAGAGAGAGAGAGAGGAGACAGACAGACAGACAGACAGACAGAGAGAGAGAGAGAGAGAGACAGAGAGAGAGAGAGAGAGACAGACAGACAGAGAGAGACAGACAGAGAGAGAGCGAGAGAGAGAGAGAGACAGAGAGAGAGAGAGAGACAGACAGAGAGACAGAGAGAGAGAGAGAGAGACAGACAGACAGACAGACAGAGAGAGAGAGACAGACAGAGAGACAGAGAGCGAGAGAGACAGAGAAAGACAGAGAGAGAGCGAGAGAGAGAGAGACAGAGAGAGACAGAGAGAGAGACAGAGAGACAGACAGAGAGAGAGACAGACAGAGAGACAGAGAGCGAGACAGACAGAGAGACAGAGAGAGAGACAGAGAGAGCGAGAGAGAGAGACAGACAGAGAGACAGAGAGAGAGAGAGAGACAGAGAGAGACAGAGGAGAGCCGAGAGACAGACAGAGAGAGAGAGAGAGAGACAGACAGAGAGACAGAGAGAGAGAGACAGACAGACAGAGAGAGAGAGACAGAGAGAGAGACAGACAGACAGAGAGACAGAGAGAGAGACAGACAGAGAGACAGACAGAGAGAGAGACAGAGAGCAGGTGGCGAGCTGACCTCCTCCTCGACAGGCGTTACGAAGCTCCTCAAACATCAGCTTCTCCAGAGGATCGTTGACGTAGAAGATCCCTTCCACCTGAGAACAAGAGGTTCATTCAGCTTCAGGCTCATTCACTGATCTGTGATCAGTTCCTCTTGCTGTTCAGATATAAACGAAGCTGCTACTGAAGCAGTTTCCTTTACAGGTAAACATCTGTCTCATTACATTATTGTCTCAAGATTTTATATCATATTATTTTACTGTATTTTGTTGCAGAACAAGTTGTATTGTTTTTATGTCGTTTATATGAAACTCGTTGTTTTTGTTCAACATGGCAGCTTCTCTTATAAAGAGATCATTATTTATGATCTATAAAAACATGATCAAATCTTGAATTGATTATAAAGTAATAATCTGAACGCTTTTTAAAGATCCACTTCTGTTCTCGTGCTGAACTCCATTAGAAAATAAAGGTATTCTCCAGTGAAACACTGTTTTCATCACTACTACAGGTCATGATTTATTATATTTCATATATTTATAATCTGCGGGATCTTCCCCTGAATTCGTCTCGTGTTTCTTCACTGACAGTTTCCTGTCTGAGCTTCAGCAGCAGATTTAAACTCGTCACCGATCTTCTGAGTAGTGACAGAGCGTTAGCCGACATGTGCTAACGAAGCTAACCTCCTAGCTTGTCTCTCCCTCACCTGCATGTTGGGCACGAAGCCTTTTTTGATCCTCCAGCAGTTACTGGACAGTTTGTCCAGGAACTGCAGCTCATCGTTGTAGCTTCGGCTCATTTCGGACGCATAAACTTTCGGCTGTTACGGTTTAAACGACGCGTTTCTGCGCAGAAACTGAAGCTACGAGCTAACACAGGGCTACGGAAGCCTGTGAACGGTCTGACTCAAAAAACGCGATTTATAATCAAATAACGTGACGCATGATTATTAATGTAAAATGAAACAAAATGGCGACTGAGAGTATTTTAAGAATAAAACTACAAAAGTCAAAGTGCAGCTGAATTTAAATTGGACGTGTTCTCTCTTGCTCGCCGTAGTTGTAGTCAAGTGACACTTCGACATGTTCGAGGAAGACAGCGACAAAAACCCGGAAGTTTGGTGACTCGCCTCCAAAACAAAAGCATGATTTAGACTTGAAATGAATGCAAATTCTTATTGTTCGTTCATTGAAACTTTATGAAGTCGAACAGTTCCTTAGTGTGACTCTGGTCATGTTGGAGTCGTGCCAGTGGTGGTCGCAGGGTGGCGCTGTAGGAGGCTGTTATGTTATTAGGACTGATGGATGATGCAGGTGAACATGTGACCAACAAACATCTGTTACGTTCAGGTTTAAACATTAAGATTATTTTACAGTTTAAAGATTCAAAATGAAGCAAATGATGGAAACTGTTGTTTAGTTGTTGTGTGTTTAAAAGACAAAACGTTACCAAGAGATTTAAGTGTTGAATAAGAATTAAGAGTATTTCATGTTTTTGAAAAAAGATTGAAAATTTAGCAGAGATTATGGACATTTTTGTAATCTTTGTATTTGTATAATTTCAATCCAGTTATATAGAAATTAAACATGTTTAATTGTCCTGGTTATATGTTAAAAAATAGAAATGACTAAGAGATGTTCTAATGTCTCACAGGAACTGTTTAGTTTGTAATTGTATTCTTTGTATTTTATCTGAACAAAGCTGGAAAACTAACGACACGTTTTTTAACATAAGTTTCCTGTAAATATTGAGATACATTTTATAGTTTTAAATAAAGAATCAAATAAAGCAGCTGATGGAAATGTCCAGCTGTTCTTTGGGATTTTATATTTTATTCTGAAGATCTAACCCGGAAGTGTAGTGTTAGTGTGCGCTGTGTTCGCCGCTGGTTTCCGGTCTGAGTCCGTTTGATGTTTACAGTGAAATTGAACAGAAAAGTCTGAAAATCATCGGATTTCTTCACTTCTGTTCGTCACGTGAGTGGTTTGAGTGTCTCGTGGGGCTCGTGGGAGTCTCTGCGTGAGTCTCTGCGTGCTTCTGGTCTCAGAGCTTTTCGCGGACGAGCTGTTTTCACCGTTAAACACAAACAGTTCGTTCGCATCTTGAGAAACGAAAACGAAACATTTCACTTCTTCTAAAACTACGAACCTTTAATTCCATGTTTCTTCTTTATTCCCTGAATCTGCCTCTGAATAATAATAATAATAATAATAATAATAATAATAATAATAACAATTCTATTTCGCGTTGTTTGACTCGTGTGTTGATTTTCTTCTGAGTTGAATCTTCATATTAACTTTAATTAACGGGAAATTAAAGTGTTCTGCATCAAATGTTTAAGATCATTTATCATTTTAGTTATAAAACTCAGTTGTTTGAAGCTGAAGTTCTTTCAGAGAGAAAATGACTCAACAAAAAAACTAAAAATGGTGAATTCCTGATGAGATTTGGTTCAAATGAGCTTTTAATTAAATTCAGGTTCAGTTGAAAACGATGATTGTTCTGAAACTCGTTGTTTTCATTACACTAAAGAATTTCCTGAGAAAATACTGAAATATTCACAGATTGGTCTGTTTTAGAAATGTTTGTTTTTTTAAACCAAACATTGTAAAAATAAAAGTGTTCATCCTGTTAAAAAAACCATGAAATAATATTCAGCTGGTGCTTTGATGTCTCAGTGGGTCCTTTGATGTGTTAGACTGTTGCAAAGGTGAAAGATTTAGATCTGAAAAGAAACAAGTGTTTGACCTGCACAGATCATTAGTCTGTAGTGACTGCGACAGCACCACCTACTGCCAAAAGGAGGTAAGCCTCGTTTTACAACTTTAATTCGACATTAAACTTTCACCGTGTGTTTTACACTTGATGACGTGGATCGTTATGCGTGATTAGTGGGCGTGGTCCAGCGCCGCGTGACGGACGCAGGAAGTGAGGTGTTTATCCTTCCCGCACAAAACGCACACAACACGGAGCCGATTGGCCCGGTCCCCGATCAGGTCCCGAGTGCCGGGCCGCACAGTGCTGCTCGCAGCCCAACTTCATTCTGTGTCCAGACTCCATCACCAGGTTTCATGAAATCTTTCATTTGCTGAAAATAAAAACATGATTCAGTTCTTTTAAATCAGATAAAAGGTAAAAGGCCGAAAGTATCTGGACACGTTCAGCAGCCGCCTGGGGACGACTCTGTGTTGTGACGTGTTTGGTGACGTGTGGTCGTTTGTCCTCCTCAGTATGAAGCTGCGGATCCGGGTCAACAGACAGACGAGCCGGGTGGAGCTTCTGGGAGAAGAACCGACGGTGAAGGAGCTCAGGGATCACGTCAGGGACACGGTGCTGACGTCTCATGGACTCAGGTGGGACGTCAACATGTCAGGTGTCTCAAAGGGAAATGATCCTTATTGTGTTGTTTCTCGACTGAGTGTTTTGTGTTTCTGTCTCAGTCCAGACACGGAGTTCAGTTTGTCTCTGAACAGCTCAGAGCTTCTGTCAGACACGGGTCAGACTCTGTCGTCCTGCGGCATCGTCTCTGGAGATCTGATCTGCGTCGTTCTACCCGAGTCTGTGGCCGCTGCCGCCTCGCTCCGCTCCACCAGCTCCACCAGCTCCACCCGCCCCACCTACACAACCAGCTCCACCAGCTCCACCTACACAACCAGCTCCACCTACACAACCAGCTCCACCAGGTCCACCTACACAACCAGCAGCCGAGCAGAGAGCCTGATGGAGGCCACCACCTCGAGTCAGGTGAGTGTTCGGTCTGAGGTGGAAACGTGTTTCTGAGGATTTGAATCTCAGCAGTTGCTCGTTAGAATGACAATAATCACGTTCATGTTGGATCGAACTTTTAGAAACTGTTAGTTGATTAAATCTGCATTATGATCTATACAGCAGCCAGCCACCAGGGGGCGATCCAGATGTCTCTGCAGCTCATTGTTAAATGTTTGATATTAAAGTCCAGCAGCAGCTGTGCAGCACTGACCGAGGCCCCTGAGGACCTGGCCCCTGAGGACCTGGCCCCTGAGGACCTGGACCCTGAAGCTCCGGCCCCCAGCTGGGAGCCGATGCTGTGCAGCGAGGCCGAGGAGGGGGAGGCTCCTCTGTCTCTGGAGCTGCTCCACCACAGCGCCTGCATCACCAGCCCCAGCGACGCCGTCATGGTGGCAGGAAACCTCCTGATGCTGGAGACCGGGTTCGTCCCTCAGGTGAGTCCATGCTCTCTGTCTCCCCCTGGAGGTTAAACTCTCAGCTTCATGTTTTAAACTGGTTCATGAACTGATTCACTCGAATGAATGAACTTTAAAAAGTTCCAGAGTGAATCACATGATTCAGACTGAATGTTTTTATGTTTTATTTTTCTGTTTGTGACTCAGAAGTCGTCTGTGATGAATCCAGATGTTGTTACTGAAGCGTTTCCTTGTTTCTCTCCGTGTTGAGGCGTCCGAGGTGAAGCCCGGTGAGATGCCCGGCGGCTGGAGGTCGACCGGCGGACTCTTCAAACTTCCATACACACACCCTCTGTGTGAAAACAGCCTGGCCGTGGTGGTGGGCGTGGTCATGGGCCCTGTGCTCGTCATCAACGGTGAGTTGGAACTCGACTCGAGGAGTTAAACTCAGATCGGTTCCTTTACTTCACTTTATAAAGACGTTCACTGACGTGTTTCTTCTTCTTCTCTTTCAGCCACTCTGAAGCTCAACGACTCGGTCGACACGATTCGCAAACTGTGTCTGAATCCGAGCAGCTACGTGACCGACGAGTGGCCAGGTAGAGCTCTGATTGGTCCGTTTGACTCCTCCCACCAGAGCGCCGGGGGGGAGCTCAGCATTAACCTGTCTGTCGTTGTGTTTCAGGAGAGAGCGCCGCGGCAGCGTTCAAGAACCTGAGCAAACTGTCCCGACTGTTCAAAGACCAGCTGGCGTACCCGCTGATCGCCGCCGCCAGAGAAGGTAGAGACGACCTCGGCAGATTCTCACATTCCTCAGTTTATCGTACAGAACATTTTGGTTTTTAGATCTTCAGGCGCGTTAATGAAAGCATCAGTTCACGAGCAGGAGAGAAATCAAAAGCTTCTGTAACTAAGCAACCAACTGTAGTTCCTCTTTACACCACATGACCAGTGGATGGTCACGTGACCACGGAGGTGACGTCAGAATCACGTTATTGACTTTATCGTGATCCTGTTCCCAGCGATGGCGCTGCCGGTGGCGTTCGGTCTGGCGGCTCTGCCTCCGGAGCTGCTGCTGCGAGTCCTGCGGCTGCTGGACGTCCGCTCGGTGGTGAGACTGTCGTCCGTCTGCCGACACTTCAACGTGGTCACGTGTGACTCGACCCTCTGGAGGCACCTGTACCGCCGGGAGTTCCCCGGGGAGCTCTCCGGGAGAGAGTCCAGCAGAACCTCGGACTGGAGAGAGGTGACAAACATTCTGAATAATCTGATCATATGATCTTTGTTTTCACTTTAAACCCAAACGTCTTCATTGTTTGATTAATGTATTGTGTTTTCATTTATTATATGATTATGGCCTTTAATCTTTTAATTATTATTAACTTAATAACTGTTAGATTTTGGGTGAACCACTGAATTTGTACATTTATTGATAAATATATATATAAATAACAATTAACTTAACCAAGGAATAAATGTAAAAACATTTAATATCAACCTTTTTCTTCCAAACTGTGGAATCTTCAGATTTAACGTTTGATTTTCATGTTTTTATGTTTTTCTGCAGCTTTATAAAAAGGTCCATCAGAACCGTGAACAGAGACGCGCCGCTCGCCGCCGCATCCTCCCCCCCAACCACCGGAACCCCCGAGACATCTACAGGTTTGTGCCCCTCCCCCTCACGCCTCCGCTGCCCGGCATCATCGGAGGAGACTATGACCAGAGACCCAACCTGCCCCACGGCCTCCTGCCCCGCCCCCGCTTCGACCCCCTGTTCCCCCACCGACACCAGGACCGAGCCCTGAGAGGTCGACCAATGGGAGGACGAGCTGCGGACGTCCGGCGAGGATTCATCTGATTATTGAGACTCTGAAAGAGACGAGTGTTTGTTTCCTGAAACACTAGATATGAATATTATTAATAAAGTATGACGACGTGTTCAGGGTCTGAGGAAAAAAGACTGTTTCAGTTTGTGGTGATTTTATTAGAAAATCTGCTGTTTTTTTATTAAACAAATAAAAAGTGAATTTATTTTTCAGATCTGATTTAATCAGAGTTCAGCAGATCGACTTCTTTAAATGTGAATATCTACTTATAATAATTATATATAATATGAATCTTTGGTTGAATCAACATAGAATCTTCTTTTGAGAAAATAGGAAATATATAACTACAATGTAATAAATTTAAATATATTAACTTCTATTCTTGTTCTATTAACTCATTTTTTATATGAATCTCAGATGTGTTGATTTTATTTTTGATGAATCTTCATAAACTTTTAGTTTTTGTCACAAACTTGAAGATGTACAAATATTTCTGACACAATGACGTCATCTTTTGTCTCAGACAAAGGGTGGACTCGTTAAAGGACCCGGGTTTCACCGGCGGCACAGCCTCGTCCGGGCGGGCGGGGTTTAGTCGGTTAAACCAAATCAAACACTAACTTCTTTCCTGCGGGGTCACGTGACGGAGTCTGGACCAATGAAAACAGGAGAATTTTAGGTTAAATTCGTTTTATTAATATTTCACTTTGTTATATTTCCTCGTACTGACCGTGTCTCCGCCCTCCTCCAGCCGGGCGGGGACTCCTGCTCGCTCCTGCCGCTTGTTGGTTACGCCTACCGGGGTGCGTTTGATTTGTGACCCGCTGAGAACCGGAGGATCCAGATTAAGAAGAACATGAGAATTTAACCGGATAAATTATGAATTTATTTTAATGATGATATCTGAACCAGAGTTAAAGTAAAAAACATGAATGTTTAAAAAGGTTTGAGTCACTTTTTAAAATCATCAGATATTTACAATTGAAGAAATCAAATGAAATTCAAATGTTGATAAATTGTCAGATTTATCATTTTATTGACAAATTGAATTCTGGGTTTGGTTTTATTCAGAGTTATGAGCTGATATAAATTCAATAAGTTCAATAAGTTCAATAAGTTTGAACTCTTTGACTAAATCATCTCATAAGTTTT